>NC_142805.1:18458625-18758625 GCF_049724085.1 Artemia sp. Qi Xiang Cuo
GGTTTGTCCCCTTTTATATGATTATTTTCACGTAATTTTACTGTTTTTATAAATGTGATGCACTCATTTTTTTAATGCTTATCCCGGGAAGGTATTTTGTCAAGCATTTTGATTCAAAACGGAACAAAGGTCATCCAGTTCATGGTTTCAATGACATTCTTAGTAGATCACTAAATCCATACCCCAACGTATGGCATAATTTTTTCAAAACCATGTGTGGGGGGTGTTTGTTAAAACTAGAGCCAATTTTCCCAAATCAAGTGAAAATGACAGAGAAAACTTCAAAACAAGCCATATAGTAATAAAACAGGTAAGAAAACTGACCTATTTCAGTGGATGCTTGAATTATGTAGGCTTAACTTAGTTTTAACAACGTTTTTAGAGAAACTAAATTTTACTTGGGGGGACTGGGGCCTGGGGAAAAACTGTGATCTGGGAGAGGCAGTAGTAGTAAGCGCCCAATTAGTTAAAAATATACATGCAAATATACGCCTGAGGCATGAATATGTGTGTATATTTTCAAGTAATTGGGTTACCAGGGTCATTTGCAAAGAGGTACCATTTCTATAGAAGCTATAACAATTTGAAATATCATATGGAATTTGCTTGAAGCTATATACTTTGCGTACGCGCCCGTACCAAACAGGTTGGGTATAATCTGTTTTGGTTCAAGTTTTTTCTGACACAATTAACTGAATTTCTATTTCATGATATACAAGTTTTTTTTTAGGTTAAATCCGTGTCGGAAAAACCGGTGTATCTTTTTAGATGCCAATTATTTTTTGTATATATTCAAGTTTCAAATTAGATTCTTCAACAGTTTTGAATAGTTTATTGAACATAACAGAACTGACATTTTTTGTAAACATTTACATTGAAAATGGATAATTCTAAGCAATTTCTGGTGAGTAGAAATTTTCTTATTATTATAATAAAAAAAGCAATTGTCTTGTCATTAAGTCAAGGAATAAATTATTTCCATACAATATAACTAAGGCTACTTTTATAATTATAAGCCTATTTTTTTTTTGAGTTTAAAACAATAAATAATTATCTTTTTTGCTTAAAATTACGGCGGCTTTTTTTTTTTTTTTTTTTTTTTTAGGGGTTTTTTTTAAAAAACTTCAAGGCCAGTCTGCATTTACGGTGTGTTTTTTATCATTATCAGTTAACCTTTTTAGGTATGTTTTTGAAAAAAGTTATTATAAATATTAAAAAAAAATGTTTTAAGCTACTTTAAATTCATTAAATAACCTTAATTATTTTCCAAACTAACAATGTATTTCTTTTTTCATTCTAAATTCTAACCTTTTTTTTTCAAGGAAGTGGACACATGAAATACCCCCCTTCTGGAAAGAAAGCAAGATATAGCGAAGGTATATTAATGCAAGCTGCAAGACCATCAATTATCAAATTCGCTGCTAGAACTACCCTTGACCTGGACCAGCCAATGGCCATAAATCTTTTAATGACAAGGTCCTCTGACACCAGTGTTATCTCCATGTTAGTTGGAAGGAACTTGAAAAGGGAATGGGCTGCTTCGTATCCAACCTCAAACCAGGCTAATGAATTTTGTAAGCTTGACATCCTTCATGATTCTTCTACCATTTTATATATAAAGTACCATTCAGAATTTGTTAGTGCATACGACATTTTTTTTTTTCTATCCATATTTTAAAAAATATGTTTAATTTTCTAAGGCCCATAGATTTTGATGAGTAAAACTTAGAATTTTTTTCTAAAAACTATTTTATTTTATTTAATTATCAAAATTATCTGTTATATATAAAGTAATGATTTTAATTAATTTATATAACAAAAAAAAAACCTTACCTTTTAACTTATAACAAATATGAATTATAATACAAAAATTAAAATATAAATTTTATAAAAAAAATAAGTACTTTAAAAAAAAAAATAAAACAATTTGATACTTAAAATTTGACACCCACTTTTAAACTGGTATTTTTTCGCTAAGGCATTTGCACGCATCCGCTACTTATCAGATCTCCCATCGCTTTTTAATCCAATTTGAATTCTAAGTGGGTCTCTTGCAAGTGGACTTTAAATAGCCGTATTTCCATCTTCGATAAGCAATTTACCCCTGTAAAAAGGTTTTTTAATAATTTCTAAATATATCTTCGCAGCGATGTCAAGAAACATTATTTGGGCGAACCTGTTTTTGGTCATTTCATTGAAACACTTAGGTGTTTTCGAGAAAGAATTTGAGGGTGTTCTATTTGAACAGTGTTGTGAAGTCCGATACCCCCAACTCGAAAGGGTATCGATCCTCCTACATCGAAGGAAGCTCCCGGTTCCCAAGGGTCCCCCCCGGGAGAGGGGGAGGGGGGGAGGGGAGGGAGAGGGGAGGGGAGGAGGGTTCTAAGAAAGGACCATCCAACATTTTATTTGCACTTTAATTGTTGATATGGATGGAGAAAAAAGTTCTTCTCTCTTACAAACATTTATTTAGCCCAGGTCAACTTCAAACAAATCCGTTGGCAAAAGACACAGGAAAATACGGAGTATTGAGAAGGTAGCACCATCAACCGCCGACATATGAAGTTCTTGTCCGTTAACTGAAGCCGAGGAGCAAGTGTTCATAGAGCATACCGCGTCAGTTGAACGATGGTCAAATTTCATTGAGAATTATAATGAAGAGGCTCAAACAATCAAATTAGATTAATATTTTACATTTTTATTCAAAAAGAATTTCGGAATAGAACCATTAGTTTTTTTTTTATCAGGATGCGTTTTTATTTGTTTTTTTTTTCAGGGTTGAGCGTATCGACCAAGAGGTCCTAAAATATTTAGATAGGTCTCATTCAAATATAAATTATAAGTTCTAGTGTTCTTTTTCAGTGACCTAAGGATTTGGACGGCAACTAAGCCCCCTCCTAGGATCATTTTTTCCCAAAGTCACCGGATTAAAAGTTTGAAATTACCATATTTATTCAAAAAAATTTAATAACTACGTCTTTGAGGATGATTTAATCCCTCACAAGCCTGGGAGGAGGACTGCAAGTTATGAGCTTTGTCCATTGTTTTCATATTGCTTTGGTTATTGGGAAGTATACATACTTGTTCTGTTTATTTTTGTGGTCGTGGGAGGGGTTGGGAGCGGGATTTAAGTGGGAGGATCTCTCCCTGGAGGAATTTTTAATGGGGGAAGAGAAATTTTCTATGGAGGTGGTGTCAGATTTCCCAGCACTATTTAAAATCGATAAGAAACTAGATTTTAAACTAAAATTTAAAATAGAAACTAGTTTAAATAAATAAAACTTTCAGTTGAAAGTTTTTCAACTGAAAGTAAGGAGCAACTTTAAAACTTAAAAAAAACAGAAATTATTTAGTATATGTGGGGGTTCGCCCCTTCGTCAATACTTCACTCTTTAGGCTAAAGTTTGTTTATTGCTTTCAAAAGAGCTATTTATTCTAATTAAGCGAGCTTCTTGATTCAGGGGTCATTTTTAAAGAATTGGAACAAAATTTGAACTTAGCGTGAAAGGCGAGGTCTTGAGGAGGAGGGAACCCCCCTCATATATGTAATAATTTTGGTTCATTTTAAGTTTTAGTGTTTCTCCTTACTTTCAGTTGAAAAAAAAATTTGTTTTTTTATTTAATTATTAACAAGCGTTTGAACGATGGTCAAATTTCATTGAGAATTATAATGAAGAGGCTCAAACAATCGAATTGGACCCATATTTTGCTTTTTTATTTTAAAAAAATTTCTGTGATAAAAAAATTAGTTTTTTTATCATTCACTTTTTAAATATTACCCTTCTAAGAAAAAGTCTAAATTTTCCTGACTAAAAAAAAAAAAAAAAAAAAAAATATATATTTTTTAACATGTTAAGTATAAATTATTAAATAAAAAAGGCAATTTAAATTTGCTTATTCTTCTTTTAATTGTTCAGGTGTTGGTGGGAGTGGTAGTGGGACAATGACTATGAGAAATTGACAAAGTTTATTAACTATAAAAAATTGACATACAAAATTAAACTTTTTTTTCTACAAATTAAAAATATATCACCACCAGCAACACCATCGGGTGATGAAGCGAGTATATTTACTGGACCAATTCTTTCACCACCAGCAAAGTTCAGGGATGAAGCTACACTGGTTCTAAAGAATTTGGAGTTGCAAAGAGGGCTCCTTAACGATGTTTTGGGGAAATGGCCAGCCTGGATGACTTAAGCTGTGATATTGACATGCTTGAGGATCCGGGGTGGACAGATAGTTTCATGCGTGAATATTTAGATGATGCTACAAGTAAATCTGAACCGGGTCCTCATAACGAAATTCTATCAGAGGACAACACAGGCTGGCTGGACCAATTATCCCCAAACACAGTGGAATATGAACTAGGAGACCTCATGCCACATCCCCCCAATGTGATTGAACAGACTGGGAGTGGTGTTATTGACAATTCCCTCTCATCCGCCACCATTCCACTTAATGCTATAGATAGAAGTAGTAATACAACAGCAATAGTACCCCCTCGTCCGGATTTTTTTCTCTCCAACTCTGCCTTGCATCACACATTGGTCTACAGCGCCAAATTCGGTGACTATTTCAACTCTCTAGTGTCGGGGGATATAATAACAGCTTCCCTGGTCATTACACATTCATACACTGATACGACTCGAGCCATTCTTGAACAACAAAGGGGGGTGTGGGGAGTGGGGGTCAGTGTAAAAGCATCAATAGCACTAAAAATATTTTTTTTAAATGAAAGTGCGGGTGAGATGTATTCGAAATACTTGCACACAGAGATGTTGGCAATACACCCGCTTTTATAAAATTATGGGGAGGTTTTTCTAAATTGGGCAAATCGTATTCAAATTACGTGGTAAAGTTGCCACGAGGGAGGTCGTGGATCGGTGGTCTTATTTATTGAAATTTTAAATGTTAAAATTTGTAGATTTAAAAAAGAATTTATTGTAAGAGGTGGGCATGGGGAGAGGGCAATTGCATTAAAATATCACTCAGAATTAGAGCAGCGTAGGGGGATACAACGAATCTGTTTCGATACGAGGCTGCAGTGTTTCAAGTATGCGTTTTTGATTGCAGCATACAGACCTCTTCGCGATGATGCCACTAGGAAAAAGTTGGATAAAATGACAGTTAATGGTAGGGAGGGTTCAAAGTTCCCCAAAGTAAATTTTAATTGTTTAAATAGTCAATATCCCGTGACACTAAAAGTAATAGATATTTTTGAGCGGGCTAATACACATTTAAAGATTGGTGTCACGGTGTTACAGTATGAAACAGAATTTGAAGAGGGCCAGTGTTCCGATAAGAAGGGTATATTTTTTCCAGTGCGGGCTCCTTCAATTGAATCATTGGAACATTGGGTATGGCTTCTATACACCCCACCCACAGATTCCTATTCATTTGTTTATTTCAATCCGTTTACGGATTTTAGTAGGGTTTTTTGTGAGGGGGCGTGGGGGCGTGGGGGTGTGTGTTATTACTGTCCAAAATGCCTCTCAAGATTTCGCTCTGATTTAAAGTTAAAGAATCACATGAAACACTGTAAACGTCATGGATACCAGGCTGTGGAGACGGTAAGCGGAGATAGAGCGATCTTACGTTTTAAAAGATTTCAAAACACGCTCCAGCAGAGCAATAAGATCGCTTTGGACTGCGAGGCTAAGCTGACAGATGTTTGCGATCCGTCAAATTCAAATCGTGTTAAAATACATGAAGCCATAGGGGTCTCTTACGCTCACGCGCAACGAGATTCCAATAATACCATGCAAGTGTTGGAGGTAGTTGAGATATTGTGTGACGGTGAAGACTGCATGCGCTCGGCATTAGTCAGTCTAATCAAAACAGCGAACGGTGCAATTTCGCACCTTCGTTATACAAACTATCCTATGCTCCTATCACCAGATGACATAGTGGCCATTAAAAATCGTAAAATGTGTTGGGTTTGCAAGGGAGAATTTGATGATGGTGTTGGGAATGGGGGAGGAGGAAGGTGATCGACCATGATCATTTGTGGCAGGAAATTACATCGGGAGGGAGTAACTTTAGAGGGGTAGCACACCAGTCATGCAATTTAAACGTTAGACAACAATATTTCGTACCTGTTTTTATACTCAATTCCAATTATGACTTAAAGTTTGTTCTTCCGGCGTTGGCCCGCATTGCCAAGGGAGGAGTTGTAGATGACGCATGGATAGATGGTTCTTTTTCATATAATATCATACACAAATCATCGGAGAAGCTACTGCTGCTAGAATTCATGTTGAAAACATTTGAAAAGGGTAACACGGGCCTGAATAAAATCCGTTTTTTAGACTCTTTAAGCTTCTTCCCCAAATCTTTAAGTCAATTGATTCAGGTGCAGAAAAGTGACAATTTTGATAGCTTCCCCCTCCTCAAACAGCGCTTCCTCGATGATAAAATGTATGATTTATTAACGTGTAAGGGTATATATCGATATGATTATTACAACTCTTGCTCGAGTCTAGATGAGATGTCACTACCGCCCATTGAAGCTTTTTAAAATTCTCTTACTGAGAGTAAGTGCACCACTATCGACTACGAATTTGCTAAGAGGGTTTGGACAAAGGGCGGATGTAAAAATGGGTGGGATTATTGTAAACTTTACTTGGCCAGTGACGTACTCACTCTTCTGGATATTGTGTGTAAAAATACGGATAAAATCTATGGGGAATTTGGGTTGTATTTAGGTTATTATTTTTCCACTCGCAATTTGGTTATGGAATTTATAATTAAAATCAGAAAATAATAAATAGTTCTTATCACGGATGTGTATAAGAATATTTTTTTAGATATATAATTGTGGGGGGGTTATGTTTTTCACGGGGATCGTATCATGAAAACTGATCCGAGTGGACAGCACACAGATGAAAACCCGGATGCAGTTTTTTTTTATATGAATTCCCTTTACCCATCGGCAATGTCTCACTACTGTTTGCTGTGTGGCAATTATAAATGGCTTAATAATTCCTGTGCTTCGAATTTCCCCGACATTGCCAGTGTTCAGGAGAATGGGGCACAGGGATGGTTTTTGAAATTGACGGTGAAATACCCATGGAAATCCATGACTCGGTAAAAGACTTTGTTTTTCCGTGCATAAATAGACCGGTGGGTAGGGACTCTCTGAGCCCCTACAATTTATCTTTAGTAGAGGATGGGAGTATGCACTGGGTACCTTCAAAACAAAAACTAATTGCCGATCTCAACCCGAAATGGAATATCGTTGCTCATCACGTGCTATTTATATGGATGGTGTACAATGGTTTCAAGGTCACAAAGATTTACAGAGCCCTCCAATTTGTTAAAAATCTTAATATGGATATTTTTATTGACACATTTGTCAGTGAGTGTTTAAAATCGAAAAAGAAAGTTGAAAAAGAAGTATCTAAGTTCATTTTGAACTCATCTTTCGGTAAAATGTTTGAGAGCGTACGACACAGAAGTTGATGTGACATCGTAACCAACCCCAAAGATTGTGCTTGAATCATTACGGATCCAAACTTAACATCGTTCACAATCATAGACTCTAATATGGTGCTCCTACATCGCAAGAAAAGGAACATTGTATTAAATAAAAATATTGCAGGCGGAAGTGCAATAACTGAAATATCCAAGAAACTCATGTTGTCATTTTATTATAATGTATGCAAGGTACAGTGGCCGATTGAGGGACAAGTTCAAGCGTACTACGGGGACACTGATTCACTCCTGTTAAAAGTAAAAACTGAAAATCTTTTGAATGATTTGGAAAATGGTGAGTACATTAGCTCACGAATGGACTACACCAACTGGGATGAATCCCTCTACCCAGAGCTAGTGAAACACCAGACCCCAAATCAATTGTTAATGCTAAAATCTGAAACGGGTAGCGATCTGATATCCAGTGGTGTGTTTCGTGAACCGAAGGTATACTGTGTGGAAACGCACGGCAAGGATATCAAACAAGTTTGCAAGGGGGTACCTACACACTTTGTAAAAAATAATTTCGACATGAGTGTGTATAGAAACTGTGTGGAATGTAGTTTAGTGTCAAGGGTGAAAGTCATGGCGTTTCAATCTTTACAATTTAAAAACTACACAGTTAGAGTTGAGAAAAATGCCATGTCTGCCATATCGGACAAAGTCTATGTACTTGAGGATGGTGTGAAGGTATTAGCACACGGTCATTATTAATTTCAGACCGAGTTGAATGTACATAGTACATAAAAAAACTCGGTATAAAAAAATAAAATTAAATTAACAAAAAAAAAAAGTATAAATTGGGTGGGTGGTTTTTTTTTTTTGGGTAATTAGGTTTTTTTTAATTCTTTTTTTTTTCTATCACAATCAATTTTCAATGTGTGTGTGTGTTTGCAAGGCAGATAAATTCCCAGTTTTTAAGGCGAGCCCGGGCCGGGGCCCGCCGCCGCGGGACCCCCGGGCCCGGTAGTTCCCACCCCCGCATGCACTCTGGCCCGCCCCCCCGGGGGGGAGGGGGGACCCACTACGTACAAAGAGTGGTCGTAACAGTGTAGGTTATAATTTCACAAGTGTGTGTGTGTGTGCACATTAGGCCAATAACTGTTGTATTTTTTTTTAAATAAATAAACAGAAAAAAAAGTGTATTTATTTAAGTGTTTTTTTGGTTTTTTTTTTCTAGTGGCTATGTAAATGTTTTTTTTTTTTTTATTATAAATAAATTAAAAAAAAAAGTATTTTTTTTATTCATGTTTAATGTGCCTTTTTCAATGTAGTTTTGTATTTTTTTAAAGTATTGTTACTTTTTTTATGTATATAATAAAAGAAAATGTTATTCTTTATTCGTCTTCTTCTTCTTCTCGTTATTATTATTATTATTCTTGAGCGGAGTAGTAGTAATAGGGAAATTATTTATTCATCAGACAGGCATAGTCTACAGTTAGTTGTCTAGGTGAACTGTTGAGGTGAACATGTATCAATTTAAAACACCATTCAGATCGTTTCTGTGTGGACCGTCAATTTCGGGCAAAACAACACTCTTAACTAAAATAATTAAAAATTGTGATAAAATGTTTGTGGAAAAGCCGAAAAAAATCTACTATTGTTATAGTGTTTGGCAGGAGTCATATGATAAAATAAAAGCGATTGCCACCACCAGCATGGGGTTGGTGCAGATACAATTCATACAGGGACTTGATGTTTTCAGCACTATTGAACCAAACTCTTGGTTGATTATTGACGATCTAGCTGAATCTATTGAACATTGGTCCAAGAAAATGCTGGATATTTTCGGTATTTGTTGTAATTACGAGCATAGATTCGATGCAATAGCTGTAATTAGTCTCTTTCACCAGAGCACGTGAATTTAAAATTTTGCATTGAACCGTCATCACTAGCTCGTATACGCAGCAGTTATTAACTCTCGGTCATTCACGACTCTCAATCAGCAGCTAACCCAAGACGAACCCAAATTACTGCTCTATACATGAAAAACTTACCCTAAAAAAAAATATGGAATTAAACTATTGGAGCTTAATAAAAATAAACCCAAGGATTTGCATTCATTAACAGATATTCTCGAAAATTAAATTACAGTGTATCTGCCCGTGAATAGCCAAAAGACTTATTAGGTGCCATCACAACACTAAAGAGATTATCTAAACATAGACCCCTGTTTTCGTTTCTAAAACCTTCCAAACCTTCATCCAGGAAAGCAATGCTCAAACATGGTATTGACAATGATTTCAATAATCTAACATCCGAACTTTGTTTAAATTTGATCGAGGGTAATGTTCAAGTGCCAGAAGTAGTTAAGCAGCAGGCAAAGCAACATCGTTCCATTGTACTTACAGTGGCCTCTAAAAAGAAAGTAAATAATTTTAAAAGTACACGACTTCTTCAGGCGGGCGGTAGATTTTTCACACTCTTACTGCCAATAATTGCAGGACTTGTAAACAGTTTTCTCTAAAGAGAGAGAGAGAGAGAGAATGGCAAAACCCTATTAATTGACGCCAATAGAACTCACTTTCTCGCCCGTCGAGCACTTTGAGAACAATCTCAGTAAATTCCTTGACAATGAAAATATTGAGGATGATAAGAAACTGCTTTTGCTTCAAGAAGAACTTCGCCGAGAGGAAAAAAACAGGTCAAATTGCTCAAGTCCCACTGCTGCTGCTGCTGACACTCAAAAGGAATCATCCCCTCAGGATTCTGCTGCTGCTGGGACACAATTGAAGAAGGGGGACATGGATTCGATCGTAATGAAAATTTGAAATCTAATCCCCCAAACTTTGTGTGAACAACCTAAACGACTCCTAGCCTATCTCTTGGAAAGTGATCACATTCAAGTTGAGAGCAATGGGACAGTGATTATAATTCAGGGCAAGAGATATAATCTGATTGATTTAATCTATGATATGGTTACAAATCGTAAAGGACTAGTAACATTTGACACTCATCTATACAACTTTCTAAATACAGTAAACTTCCCCAAAAGTATTATTGGAAATAGAAGAATTCTAAAAAAAATTAATGAACAAGCATCATCGTCATCAACAACAAAAACAACAACAACAACACCATTGACCCCAATAAAAAAATGAACTTGAAGAAGAAGATTTTAAATCACTTTTGGAAAATACTAGCACACCACTGATAGCTAGACAAAAGCGAAGACGCATCAAGTCATCATCACCACCAATGGCCAGTATACAAAAGGGTAGTGGTAGTTACACAACGTGTTTACGTTCAAAATGGTTGAAGTTCTGAGAGTTGCTTATGAAAATATTGGTGAAGCGGGGAATTTAAACACCCCCACCACTCTTTCCAAAGTCACTGGTGTTCACACTAAAAATGTACAAGACTATCGACAAAATGAATCAAGTTACACTCTGCATAGAAATCATAGACTTCGTGCCAATCAATATTGAAAAACTAAAGCCTTTCACTCATTGCATATAATTCAAGCAGATCTCCTGACACTAGATGATCTTCAAAGAAGTCACAATACACAGTACAAGTACATCCTACTTGCAATATGTGTTTATAGTCGCTATGCATATGCAATTCCATTGCTATCAAAGAGAGGTGTTGAAGTTGCTCAGGCCATTGAAAGTATTCTCCAACAGGATTCGTATAAAAAAATTCAAACGGATCGCGGTAGTGAATTTGTTAATCCCCATGTTGCAAAAGTACTAGAGAAATATAGTACACTGCTCTATCATAGTCACAGTCCTATAAAGGCTGCATTGGCCGAACGATTGATAAGAACTATTCGACTTTTAGTTTCAAGATATTGTACATTGAAAAATACATCGGCTTTTATTCGTGATCTTGATAAAATCATGTTGATTTATAATCAACGACCTCATCGATCATTGTCCAACTCTACGCCAACGGAAGTTCATCATTCTGATGATGATACAATTGACACCTTTCTTAAACAGTATTCCAATGAATCGTCGGCTGTCAAGAAGAAGAAAAATAAATTCAATGTTGGTGATACCGTTCGAATTAATAGAACAACTAATGTTTTTGAAAAGGGGAATTACTTGTGGTCCACAGAACTTTTTAAGGTGGCAAAGATCCTAGACACTAAACCGATAACTTATCGCTTGCGTGATACCAAAGATGAGGAGATTCTCGGCGGCTTTTATGACTATGAACTACAAAAAGTTAAAAATGCAAGTGAAATCTATCAAATTGAAAAGATATTAAAGAGACTTAATCACAGGGGTAAGAAACAGTTACTCGTTCGGTGGCTAGGATACAACTCTAATTTTGATTCTTGGATCGGTGTTGAAGATATTGAAAATGCACCATGGCTTCTATGTAACATTTTTTCCAACGTTTTCAATCCTCTCTACAACGACTTGAATACAACAAGTGATTTTTGGACAAAACTCTCACCAGCTGTCAAATTTGACGGTGCAAATGAAGTGGCTTTTGTCGACTTTATTCTCAAAAATACCTATGACATCCTGAGAAAGGATCGTAAATATGAAATAAAAATTATACCCTATGATTGGCAACCACCACCAGGTGATCAAGAACAAAGTCAAAAAATCAATTGGATGGATTATCCATATATTGAATTACCCTACGAGGAGCTCACCTGCATGAATGATTTATGTCGTACTATCAATAAAAGAATTTCTGCTCGCAAAAAAGGAGCTTTTCATTTCAACTATTCAAAGGAGGAGGGCAAGATCTACATTAGTTCACCTATTGCCAATGAAAAGGTTATTCTCAATGATAACCTAAAGGACGTTCTTGGCTTTAAGCTCAATATAACCAATGGTAGAAGTGCTGAAAACACTAATTTCATTTTTGCTGACTACCCACCTGCCTTTTCCACGGACACTTGTATATTTCTCTACGCTTCATTTTTGGAAACATCTCGGGTTGGTAATTCAAATGTTCCCCTCCTACGAGTTCTTGAACGAAAAACCAACCAAGAACATGTTCACCACTACAATATAAAGCATCTTCAGTATATTCCCGTAAACACTTCCTATTTGGAACTCTGTCAGTTAACACTAAGAACCGAATTAGGTGATTCTCTAGCAATTTCAAAAGGCTTAGCAGTGATTACATGTCATTTTCGACCCATTGTCAACGACGACGGTACAATAACCTAAAAAAATGAACAATAGAAGAATTCCATTTGTCTGTCCTGATATCGATTGTTATCTTGGTGCTTTGAGTCCACGTCAAATATGCACTGGATTGGACTACTACAAGGGGCGTACTACAATGTCTGGCTATGGTCTTGGTTGCTGGTTAGCTAGGCTATTTCGTTCTGCACTACCCCTTTCCAGGAAATATCTTATACCTGCTGCGTCGAATTTTGCTGCCTCCACACTACAGGACTGGGGGTCGGGCAAGAATTTCAAGGAGAGTGTTAAGGAAAATATTAGATCTTCAGCAAGAGCCGTTGGTGAACAATTAAAATCTCGACAAAATGGGGAGTGATTGAAAAGGATGCGTTCACTTCATTCAATCATCAGTGTCCACCCAGGTAGGAAGCAAAGGACATCAACAAGGACTTTGAGAAATAAAACAACGAAGTCCAATAAGCAACAGAAGAAGAAGAAGAAAAAGAAAAAGATTGTTAGATCAAAGAAGGATTTCTTCTCTTAAGATGACTTATCTCCCCCACAAGGAATTATATCCATCAATCAGTTCCTCATTGAATCTATTCAATGCTGAAAATGTTGATGTCAGTGTCAAGTAGTGCTACTATGAACCAGTTCACCCCCCCCAGCCCCTTTCTGAAACTACACACGGTCACATATGTTCAAATTAAGACTCTGTCATTGATTTGTTATCAAAATTTATTTATCTAAATGTCACGATGAAAAAAATGTCAGATAATACAACTCAAGATGCTGGTGATGGTCTCTCCTATGAAAAATGTATTCTACATAACCTATTCAAACAAAATAATGTATTTATTAAGGGGTCATTGGTGAGTACTAGCAATAATTTATCAAACTATGCAAGCTATATACAATTTATGATGATGACGCCAAAGGCGTACAAGGAGTTGAGAGGACAATCATTGGGCTATGAATATCGAACAGGTGTTGATACTGACGGTGAGTTGACTACTGCAGTGACCCAGGAGTATCATCTAGTTGGAAAATTAAATCATGAGATATTCAATATATCCGTATAGTTACCCCCCCAATGTCTGTATTGAAATATAACTGCAGATGTCACCATCGAATTTCATTTTGAGAAAATCACTTCCTGCAGCTCCCACTGCCAATGTTATTATCACATTGGCAATTCTCCACTTCTGAAAACAACAAGTTATGAGCTCTGTTGCATTGGCAGTGGAAAAGCTAAGAGCCAATGGTAACAACATTAAACTTCTTGTTCCCCATACGATCACCAATCAATGTCACATTGCCACCGGTTCTCGTAGCTATAGTAATTCACCATTTATCAATGGAGAAATTCACTAGAAATTTGCATTAGCCTCTGTAAAGAGTGGTAGCGCCATTGGATCCTGAAATAAATCCCTCAACGATTAAAATTTTTTTGATATATCTAGACTTCTGTGCGAAGTGAAAAGTATTCCACTGTCCCCTCTATCATTTGACAAAAAATACTATAGAACTATGTACGAGTTGATCATGCAATCCCTAGATCATGATTCTCAACTATTTGAAAATGGAATAACCGATTCAATATTTTCAAAAAATCATGAGGTAATTGTTTTGGATTTGTCAGGCACACAGGATATGACCATAGTACGAACAGGGAATGTACGTTTAGAGTGTACATTTGCCAATGCTCTGACTGAGAGTATCACGCTAATACCACTGATTCAATTTGAAACCTATTGGGAAATCACGCCCGACGGCAGTGTTCTACTAGACCTAGCACGATGAACACAAACCAAATAATCAACGTATTTAGTATGGATTCATACATGTCCCAGTACAAGTCCTATTGCATACCTTCGGACTTCATTGAAAAAATTCGAAGTGTGAACAATACCTTAATCATTGTTAATAGCAGTCCATCAACTTTGAAGACAAGTCATTGGCTATCCATCTTCCAAACAGCGAAGAATATTGAATTTTTTGATCCTCTTGGCCTATCGTATAAATTCTATGTTCCACACATCAGCAACTTTATTGAAAGCAGTGGGAAAACCACTATTCAAAATCAACGAAGAATACAGGATTTAACGACTAAGACATGTGGCTTTCATGCACTACTCTTTTTCATGTTCAGATGTCGTGGCTACACCTACAAGCAGTTTCTCAACATCTACGTTGACTTACCTCAATTGAACGACTTTCTAGTGGATAATATACTTACAATTTTATTTAATTTTTTTTTTTGTGCACTAAGAATTAAATTTTATAAAGTTTTATTTTAATTTTCTTATTAATAAAAATTTATATACTTGATAAAACGTCTTTTCTACTCTTTAGATCTCATCCACTGCTAGGTATTTGTCAACAACCACGAGTGCAGGTCGAGTATCTGAATTCGCAGTTTACTGATCATGATGTATTGCACTATCAGGATCACATTTTCTCCAGTAGAGAGTAACTTCACTCTTGTCATATCTCTTTGTACAGTCAATGATAATATTCTCATTCATTCTATATAATTCACATGTTTCAATTTGCCTATTTGAAGCAATTTCACAAACAGTGTCCTCAAGTGGCGAATCACATTCCGTCACAGCCAAATAAAAATCAGTGGGCTTATAATCATAACACCCATTGTATTCACAACGATGACGTAGAAACCATATTATTTTGTTGTTCCAAAAGTCGAATCTTTGACCCGTTTCCTCCTCCCAGAACAATCTAAAACCATGACGATACCAATCTCGTAGCAATAAACTAAAATCACGGTTGGGATTCTTTCCAATCAGACCGGGATGTGTACTCTCCCACTTCTTGCATTTATCATAATGACAATTGGAGCATAGGTGGCCTCTAGGATGAGAGTCACACACCTATTCAAGACAGGAATTACATCCTTTAATTTGTATAGCATATCCTCTATGCAATTTACACGGGTTGCAGAATCTACACTTTTCATCATAAGCCTAACTCCGTTTGCACGTCTACATTTTTGACACGCTTTATGGTTTATAATGGAAGTACGAGCTTTATTTGAAAAGCCCGTCATTCTTTGATGATCCCAATACCACACCTGAAATGAGCTCGCAACAAAAAAAATTGAATGAGAGAGAGAGAGAGGAGTAAATAATAATTGAGTATCATCTTGATTATGAAAAAAGTCTTAAATTTCTAAAATAATGTTTAAAAGCATATCTACATTATAATTTTGCAGTGTCGTGATAAATATATAAATGAATTGTGTAAATGCATTTGGACCACGATGTAGAAGCTTCATACAATAGTCTAATGATGGAGAATCAGTTTTCATTATATCGACAAGCATTCCTCGATAAAATATCCTATTTTGAATATAAAGATCTTTAAAATTCTAATATATACTCAAACATTTTTCTATAATAAATAGTTTCCTCATTATTCGCTCATTCTCTAATCTACTAATTTTTTTTATTTTTTTTTAGTCCAATAAAAAACACTAAAAAATAATGAAAAAAAAGAATTTATTTTTTTAATATAGGAAATATATCCTAGTCTAATATAGAAAGAAAGAAAAATATCGTTGATTAAGAAACATTTTTATTGAACATAATTACAATAATAATATGCACTGATACATTTTGTTCTCATCAATATATTTCGATTTGACATCTAATGCTGACCGGAGTTTATTTATATGGAGAATAATCACTTTTCCAGCAAAACATAGTTGCTCCTCCTGCTTAAACTTGCTTAATGATATCACGTATCTCGCATATATAATGTCCCACTCAAGACATAGTCTACAACCAGCAGTTATTTCCACAGCTACATTATGTACTCGTATATCATTGGTGTTGCTGCTTTAGTTTACATAATTAATCTTAAAAAGTTTAAATTTACAAATAATTTTTTTTTTTTCACTAATATACTTGCAAATAAACTATTATCTTTGAATTCAATTATATTACTAATATTAACTACAATTAAAATTACACCTTATATCCGAATCCAACTACTAATCAAGTAGTTAGTGTGACCGTCGCTCTCTCTCTCTGGTTGTCCTCCAAAAATGGGTGTCATAATAGAAAACCCGTCTGGTAAGGTAAGTATCGTTCATTGTAATAGGCAAATGACCCTGGTAACCCAATTACTTGAAAATATACACACATATCCATGCCTCAGGCGTATATTTGCATGTATATTTTTAACTAATTGGGCGCTTACTACTGGCCGTTGCTCCCTCTGTCCCATAGGAAATTACGCTCCTCAACCCAACCCCTTGGCACTTAGTGGCTGGAGAAGCGTAGGCATGTGGTTCTGGAGCCACTCAAAGTTGTATATTAAAAGAAGGATAATTTATTGTTATACTTACTTATTCAAATTATTTACTTGACAATTCCGCTGTAATATTCTCTCCATACGCAATATTGTGCATCTAAAGAGAAAGAAAAACAAATGAAAAGAGTTCTGTAGGAGAATTTAGGTAATACTTCCCAAAATTTTTGAAATGAAAACAAATTTAGTTTATAATATCATTTATCGTACCTACGCAAGAAATGATCTTTTTTGAAGTTTCGATTCATTTGTAAGTCACGAATGGCTTTTCTATTTAGGGCAGGTCAAATAAGTCCCTAAGCCTAAAGGCACATTTCTGTAGAGCTAGCAAAATTTACCACGAGCATGCCGATGTGCAAACCTGTCCGCTTAGTTAACCTTTTTTGCCGAAGCTACTCACCTGGAGCTATTTTCTTAAGTGCTGCTAAATTTATTTAAAAAAAAAAGAATTAAAATACTATTTCTTCTTAAAAAAAAAATACAAAAAGAAACGACAATACTTTCTCCTAGATTAGAGGTGATTAGAAACTACTACTACTACTATTAACAAATCACCGCAGCACCAAGCCGCTGGGGGGCCAACACAGCTACGCACGCTCCTCCTCCACCCCAATCTATTCAAAGTCTCCCTTTTTACACCCGCCCACGAAGTTTCCATTTCCTTTAAATCTTCCTTTATGACGTATTCCCACTCCAGACGAGGACAACCCGCTTTCCATTTAGTCCTGGACGGTTGGCTGAAAAGAAAAACCTTCGACAATCTGTCATCCTTCATCCGCACAACGTGCCCTAGCCACCTCAACTTTTCTTTAATCATAGCCCTAGAGAGCAGTATTGAACCACATTTTTCGTATAGCCTATTTTTTGAAATACGGCCGGTTAGCCGGGTACCCAGAACAATCCTTAAGCAATTTCTCTGGAAAATATTTAGACAATATTCGTCCGCTTTTCGGAGCGTCCATGCTTTAGAGCCATATTTGACCACTGACATCACTGTAGCTACTAATATTCTAATCATGGTATACAAACTTATCTTCCTATTCTTCCAAACTTTTTTTAACTGTAAAAAAACACCCAGAGCCTTGGCTATTCTACATTTAACATCTCCACTGCTCCCACCATCTTTACTAATAATACTACCAAGGTAAGTGAAGCTGCCCACCTGATCAATCTTTTCATTACCCAACGTCACCTTTTCATCTTCACTTATTCCTAGCCTCAGTGACCTAGTCTTCCTAACATTAATTTTCAAACCAATTCTAGCACCCTGAACTCGCAAAACCTCTAAAACTTCATTCATTTTGCTCACACTTTCATCTAGGATGCTTAAATCATCAGCATAATCCAAGTCAAGGAAACTTTTTCCTCCCCATTTGATTCCGTGGTCTCCCATTGCCTTTCCTGTGCTCCTTAAAACAAAGTCCATCAAAATAATCCATATAGAGGTGGATAGAACACAGCCCTGCTTAACTCCTGATTTAATAAAAAATCAGCTGCTAACCTCATTTCCTACCTTAACCGCAGCAGTGTTATTCTCGTACATAGCAATAATCACTTTAATGTATTTGTCTGGTATACCATACAAGGATAAGACCTTTACTAAAGCTCTTCTATCAACAGAATCGAACGCTTGCTCATAATCTATAAAACTGAGGACCAAACGTGTTTGAAAACTCGTGCGCTTCTCAATTATTAACCTGAGAGTGAAAATTTGGTCGACACATCCTCTACCTTTTCTAAAACCGCACTGCTCTTCTCTTAAAACTCTGTATACGGCATCTCTCAGTCTAAAAAGTATCATAATACTAGGTAATTTGCCACCTACAGAGACCAGACTAATGCCTCGATAATTACCACACTCACTTTTATCACCTTTCTTATAAAGTGGCTTAATTAAGGTTTTCCTAAAATCGTTAGGTACTTCCCCTTTTTCAAAAATCATATTCATAATCTTCAATAACTTATTTCTAACCTCAGAGCCACCTTATTTACGAAACTCATTTACCACCCTATCAGCACCTGGAGCCTTATTATTCTTTATTCCTTTTAGTACTGTTGCTAATTCCTCCTCACAAAACAAATCTTCCTTCACATCCAAGGTATCACCAACTTTTTCATTTTCCTCTATATTTTTTCCTGTAACTCTATCTCGGTTAAGCAAGTTCTCAAAATGTTCGGCCCATCTCTCTTTAGTTTTTCCTTATCGCTAATTGTGGGCCCATTCCTATCTTTAAGTGGTACAAGTCTGGATTGACTACGCCCTCTCAATTTATTAACATGCCAGTACAATATATTTCTATTATGCCGTTTAGCTGCATCTTCCAGATCCTTGGCAATTTTATCCATGGCGTCCACTTCACACCTCCTTAGTTCATATTTTAATGCTTTCTCCACTTTCTTTACATTTCTTTTGTGTTCATACGATCTATCACTCAGATAATTCTTGTACAAGTCCTTTCTCCTTTCTATTAAACATAAAGCTTTTTCACTAATATTCTTAGCTGCAGTTCTAGCTTTCTTCCCTAATACACCTTCAGCAAATTCACAAATTATTTTTCTAAAATTATTCCCACCATATTCCACATTATCAACTTTTAAACTCTTAAGTTTAGTGTTCAACAGTTCTTGGAAATTTTCTCTCAAATTCTCATCCTGAAGTCTTCCATCTTCATAACTTCCTGGGAGGTAGTTACCCTTCCGATACTTCAGCTTCCAGTTAACCCTTGACACTACTAGATGGTGATCTTTACTTTTAGCACTCCTATATACCCTAGTATCTTGTATTGATCCTGCCAGTCTTCGGTTTACTATAACATAATCAATAAGGTTTGCTGTCTTACCATCAAGTGAATACCATGTTAACTTATGACCAGACACCGTATTGGTTATAACTAGATTGTTATACCTACAAAATTGCAAAAGTCTGTATCCATTAGTGTTTTCTTTTCCTACACCAAATTTACCTAGGCTAGGATACCATCTATCCCTATTTCTACCAACCTGGGCATTAAAATCTCCCAGTAATAACATCATATTTCTACCTGGGACCTTGTCTATTTGCTCCTGTAACTGTAAGTAAAATTCATCTGAGTCACTAGTATATCCGTCAGTCGGTTCTACAGGGGCGTATACTACTATAACTGATACCCTGAACTTTCTAGTCATAAAATGAGCAATTAATATTCTATTATTAATACCTTCCCGGCCTAAACAAGACTTAGCAGCTTCCTTATTCATCATGAGCCCTACTCCCTGTCTATTCAAAGTCAGCTGAACGCCGCCGCCTCTGCTGGCAGTGGCTTGCGTGCGGCGCGCCGGCGGCGTTGCGACACTTCAGTGGCGGTCAACCGGGCCTCTCGTTGACGGCGTTCGGTCGATGCGCCGGCGTGGCGCCGGGGTCTAGTTATATTGAATATCCTTCCAGTTAACTAGTTTGTAATTAGTCCGTTCTGTTTGTTGTTCAGTATCGTAAGAAGGCATTGCCTGCATATTTTCATGAAACTCAGTTGTTGTAGGTATTAGATGAGGTGGATTCATATCAACAGTCCGAGAGGCAGTGGATGGTCCTTCAGCCGTTAATTAAATCCGAGAGATCGCGTTTTTCACTTAGAAGTAGTTTAGTTACAGTACGGAATAAGTTTAATAAAAAACTATAATTTATCTCTTCCTCTATCAACACTAAAAAAAAATAAAATTAAGGAGCGCCTAACGAAGATGCAATTAGTTAATAAGTTTATGTATGTGTACATATATGTATGTGTATATTGGTATACGTATGTGTATGTGCTTATATATATATATATATCTGTATGCCTTTTTTGTGTGACGTGTTTGGGGGAGTTGGTCCTTTTTCCTTTATTGATAAGTTGAATAAAATGTCATAAAATTTAGAATTTCGGTTGTTTTGGTGGGTTGACGATTCTGGAAAGGTGAGTTGCTTACTGTTTTTTTTTTATTATCTATTTGATTTTTTAGGGTAGTTTCAAATAGAAAATTACAGAAATTTATTTTGGTTTAAATCTACGTATGTGGAATAATAGTAGAGGTACCATTGATTTAAATTTATGTGTTAAGTATGTTTTGTTCCTGACTCTATCGAGTTTTCTCTGTATCGGGAATTAAATAGGGTGTATAAATATGGTACTAATAATAAAGCCTTGAACCTTGAACACAAGTATTACTCGAGAGATATTTCTATCTCTCGTTCTATAGTAAGATATTTCTTGAAAAGCTACTTCGAAAAAATTTCCCCATGATATTTCCCAATATTTGCAGAATCTTGAAAAAGTTAATTGACTTGCAGACAGTAGAAGAATAATTCATAAAGCTCTCATTAGTCTTTTGTCGGCCATGAAACCAATTAATTTTACGACACGGTTTTAACTATAAAAAAAAAACTCAAGAAAGCTTGGTTTCAATAGAACAATCAGTTTTTAAAAATTTATAAATCCAGGGATATCTCATAAGCCTGTTTGTTTTAAACCAATTTTCAAAAATATAATGCATTAACCACGAAGTAGTCATTTTTGTTCGTTCAAAGTATTAAAATTGCTCATTACTTTCATCATAAAACTTTTTTTAAATTATACTTTAAAGAAGAAGAGAACAAACCGTTATCAGAAGCAGCCCGCTATGTTGCCACTATACCTGACCATGAAAAAGACAATTTTTCTGTTCGTTAGCGAAACTGAATAGAAACGTAAGTAAATTCATGTTTTTTCCAAATTTTTTGAACCGTAAATTTCTACAATTCAAAGACTTTTCTGAAGACAATTAATCAATTTTTCAGGCCTGTCCCTTGCTTAAAAAATAGTAAAATAGCCAAATTTGCTTTTGTTTGGAGAAAACAAAGATTAGCTGCATGATTGTCACTTTTTACATGGTGTGAGAGGTACATCAGGAAGTCATTTCAGGAGATGTACATCAACATTATTTTATGCACTTACTTTGTATTTGAGATAAGATGCAGTCTGTTCAACGCAACTCAGCTCAGACAATTTTTGACGTTTCAGTTGCCAGGATTTTTTACAGGGACAGGTAGCAAGCCTGTCACCCAACTTTGCTGCAGATGGGAACGAGCCCTGGGCGTCATATTGCCTATCAGAGAAAATTTTACTTCGCCAAGACAACGATTGGTACTTTATATATATATATATATATATATATATATATATATATATATATATATATATATATATATATATATATATATATATATATATATATATATATATATATAATGAGTGTCCGCATCATCAAGCCGATCATTAAACTGAAAAACAACCATGAAATATTATACAACAGATTATTGAAGTGAGCATTTTACGGAGTATTTTCAAACAGTTCGTGGCAACGAACTATATGTAAGGAATGATTCGGCCTAAGAATAATTGATACTCTGAAAAACCGAATTTTTATAACAATAAACACATAAAAAGAATTCACTTTTTATGCTACTACTACTAACAAATTACCGCAGCAACAAACCGCCCGAGGCCAAAATAGCTACCTACGCTCCTCCTCCATCCGAATCTATTCTAAGCCCCCCTCAATAAGATTCATTAGGTCTAATGCTACCCATCAATTCTACAAGCCTCACAAAATTTGGTTGATTTTCGAAAAAGCGGGGAAACGCCCCTAAAAAGTCAAGAAATGAAAATTGCATCATCAGATTCAGCGTTAGACTATTAGACTCTTCAGTTAGAAAGTTAGACTCTTTGTCACAACTCTATTTTTTAAAACAATAAAAAACGTTAGCGTAAAGAGCGAGGCATTGAGGAGGGGACAGTCCCTTTCATATACTGAATAATTTCCGTTTGTTTTCAGTTTTAATGTCGCTCCTTACCTTCAGTTAAAAAAACTTGTTTTTTTTATATTTATTTTTAATCAAGCTTAGTATAGACAAGAATCAATCAGTACTTGCGATTGTGATAGACAGAGTATTAAAAATTAGCATAATTTTCAAAACTTTGAAATACGCTATTGACATTGCTTTCAGACAATCACGAAGCTCAAAGAAATCTTTTGGCGTATTAGCCAATGTGTGTACATCTTCTCACAAGTTTCATTTGCGAGACCAACAGAGTTGTGTCAATGTAAGCTTCTTTGTAATGCAATGCTACCTAGCTAGTCGCCTAGTATTGGTAAAATGCGCGGAGCATTCAAAGAGCCTGTCAAACTTGGAGCACAGTCTGCCTGTCACAAAAAAAATAATCCCTTATGAAAGCATTTTCAGTTGATTCTTTCACTTCAGCAAGATTGCTTTTTCCCAAAGTTGACATGATTACGAAATCACAAAAACCAGAAGTTACTTGCTGTGCACGCTTTGGTCTTTTATATGAAGAATCAGAATTCTGAGAATTTTGGAAAAGGTCTTCAGTGAGACTGTTCTTACAAAAAAATTATTCTGTTTTATGAAAGATTTCATCAAAACTATCTACAGTTCGTTTGTCTATAATTTTATCTCGCGTACCTACAATAAGACCAGTAGCTACTAGATAAAACTAGGTCTAATTTCTGCAACTGCTCACAAAGAGTTTGTGGCGCAAATTTTTGTTCGGCTAGATTGAGTATAAATATAAATTCAAATGTTTGATGTATGGTTACGAGTCCGTGGGCCTGAGCTGCAGATTCCCCGTCACTATGGTAATTGATAAAACGGCCAAAATACAGTTATATCTATTCAGTGTTTTGTTCACCGATCTATTCCAGTATGCCCATCTTGTAGTAGAGGATTTCTCCAGCTGAAGACCAGTTACGACAGTGGCCGTCAGATCATTAACAAACAGTTGGTAGGTTGTACTGCTATTCTCGAATAAACAGTACTGCTCTTGAAGAGTAGAAAAAAAGAGACCATTCTTTTCAAGCTCTGAATGGAATCACCCAACACAAGGTTGAGTCTTATGCGGATGGCAGTTAATGTGAATTAAATACGGTGCAATTGATATAATACGGGTTTGCCAAAAGTAAAGTCCCCTCTCCCATCGATCGTAAATTTTCTTGAACTGACACCAATTTATAGTTCTGAGTTTTTCTTTTAATACTTAGGTTGTTTATGTATAGCTCTTATTTGTTAAATTTCTCATATTTTCTCATTTTTTTTAAAAGTTGTTTCAAGTTAAGCCCCCACCCCCGCTGATAAAGCCTTTCCTTTGTGAAGTCGAAATATTTGGTCTTTTATTGCTGGTACAATTTCTTTTTAACTGCTTTATTAACAAATCTTTTCCTATTTCATATTCTCGTTTTGTTATGATCTTTGGTGTGTCAGATTAAGTATTGTTCTTCATGATCTCTATTGATTCTTTGAATTGTCCTTTTATATAATACATTTTTCTTGTCTCTGTCATATTTCCTGAAATCTAAAAAAAACTACTTTTCGGAAATTCCCACTTTGATTTTTCCAAAATTCAAGAAGCTAAATTTCAAGAAAATTCGAGAAAAAAAATTCATGAAATAGTTATTTTGAATGAAATTAGTTTTCAAATTTAACATGTTGACTGTAGGCAGAGAAGAAAAAGCACAAGGAACTTTCAAAATTTCATAAAGTCTGGCTTCTATCAATAATAATACGTCTATGGCTACTAGGAACGCAAAAAGTCCGCTGTTGTACAAAATAGTGTTTTATTCACCAGGTCCAGAAATAGGAAGACCCGAGTCACATGCGACTCAAGAAAGAGTACGAACAGATTCACAAACAGTCCCAAAGAAATATAGAGTACATAATACGTATATGATTGATGACCGTATACGTATATGGTCATTGCTCCATCATAATTGTGATTTGTAATTTTAATACGGTTCCTGAGTCAATTACTTTATTGTAATGAAAGTTGGTCATCGTGGCTGTAAATGCAATAAAAATAAGTCGCGATATACTAAAAGGAATATTAAATAAATATGTTTTGGAAGGAAGCCCACAGTTTATTGTTGTGGAGTACAGTTATATTAGAAACAGATTTGTTTTAATTAAGAACACTTTTTTGCGCAATTTATTTTCCCACTTCAAATACAATTGACAGAGATTGTGACAATTGATTTGGGGCCACTCATAAAATCAGGGTGGGGGTATAGCCCCGGCCAGCCCCCCCCCCTAAATGACGCCTCTGCCTATTATAAACGTTTCAAGCTCCCATCCACAAAAACGTGGATTTTTTTGCCAGATGAAAGATCACGGATGCGTGATCTTGTTTTTCGTTGTTTTGTTTCCCCCTGGGGAAGACAGTAACGAACCAGAGATTATAGAAGATCGGGAGAGAACTCGATTGAACACAAATTAAAAGCTCTAGTGCCCTTTAAGTGTCCAAAAGATTGGAGAGCAACAAGCCCCCTCTCATGCCTCCTTTTCTCCCAAAGTCGTCTGATCGGAATTTTGAGACAGCCATTTTGTTCATCATAGCTGAAAAATCCAATAGCTATGTCTTTTGGAATGATATAGCCACCATATCGCCCCCGAGAAAAGGGCTTCAAGTTAAAGGGCGTCAAATTTGCCCATTGTTTGCGTATGATTTGTTATTGGGAAGTATAGAACATTCTGGCGGGGATTCCTGTGGGGAGGGAAGTTTCTGGCGGTGATCTTTCAAAGAAAATTTCACACGGAGAAATTTGCTAGAATTCCCATGCGAAAGTATTTTATTTGTCTGACTTTTTCTTTGGTGACTTAAGTTTAAATTTTTTAGATGTTCCGGGGCAAATTTTCAGCGGGGTAGAAATTGTCTGGGGGATCTTTCCTAAGCTGGATATTCCGAGGGAAAATGTTCCAATTGGATGGGGGAGGTTCCAAGGAGAGGGGGGGGGGGTATTTCCAGCATTATTTGAAAAATGATCAGAAATAAAATAAAAAGCAAGTCTTTTTTTTAATAAAGCATTCGAAGGATAACTTTTCTGGGGGAATCGTTCGCAAAGAAGTTTCCGGTGAATATTTTCAACTAGGATGGAATTGTCCAGGAGGATCGAAGGGGAGGATTTTAAGCAAGAGGAATCATCCATGGAGAATTTTTCAAAGGGGATTTTCCATGTAGGGGGGGGGCAGATTTCCCAACATCACTTGAAGCTTTTAAAAAAGTACTAAAAAACTTCAGCACAAAGAACGAGGCATTAAGGAGGGGGAAGCCCTCCTCATATATTGAATAACTTCGGTTCGTTTTAAATTTTAATGTTGGTCTTTCTTTTCAGTCAAGAAAATCCTGTATTTTTTTATTTAATTGCAATCACATTTGGTAGATTTACTATTATTATTATTTATTGGAAAACCCGTCATAAAAAAAGGAAAAGACGGTGCAATAAGCGAAAAAAAGAAGAAGAAGAAATACACATAAACATAGTAGTTATACATGTGGTTTTTAGTGACGAACGCTGGAGCTAAGATCTAAATCAGCTCTTAGAACAAACTACAAAAACGAGAAAGAAAAACTCAATTATACACTGTACTGCAGGTACAAGACGTGTTTCTTTTTTTAGGCTCCTAAATACTGAACAAACATAAGCAATATGAACATCAATGCATCAAGCCGCAATTGGAAAAAAAAATAAACCAAGTAATCATCAGAGAATTAAAAATATACAGTAGATAATTATATCAACTAGTGTAAAGATGACAAGAAACGGCTAAACAATTAAACGACACTTTTGCCCGCTGGTCTTGAACTCAGATCACTCTCAACAAATGATTCATTTACTCTGATATACATAGATATCAGAAGCAAGGAAATTATTCAATCACGGATCCTTTTACATCTTTACATAAAGGAAAATGCTTAAAAGAACCAATAATTAATAAACAATTATCTTATTAGTATTATAAACAATATATTATCAGAGAAATATATTACCAGCGTCACTTAAATTGGACTCATACGAAAAGAGACTAAATCATCAATCAGTTTAAAATTGCAACAATTACACTAAGCGCGAAAACAAACACTTATAAAAAAACACAACAAATACATCTTAACCACTGGGCCAGTACTGACGACCAAGGATGGTTCAACTTCGTTAAACGGGAATTATAAGTACGAATTTGCTTTTCAACAGCTATAATGGAGTCAGCAATGCTGAATTTTCTAATTAGATAAGAATTGCGGGTCCAAGACTTTACTTACTTACTTTTACTTTCGGCGGGAACCAGATGATGAACTGTCCTGCCCGGCACCAAAGGATCTTGGGATGACTTCCGACGACCACCTGGACCTTTCGGCTGCAGCTTCTCCGACGATCTTCATCCAGTCTTCGTCTCATCTCCGACCGTCTCTCCTGAATCCTCCCCATGGTTCCAGGTCCTCCTTGAATTTTTGACACAGGTTCTTCTTTTGTCCTCCTCGTTTACGTTTTCAGGAGGGGGCTGGTTCGCAGACGAGGACCTCTCGACATATTGTGCCTTCAGGACGGTGCAATGTGTGGCCGAGGAGCTTCAAACGACGTCTTTTAATGATAAGCGATAGCTCTTCTGATTGGCCACAGCAACTCCTTACTCCACTATTGGAAATCCTGTGCCGTCCCTTAATGCGTAGAATATAACGAAGGCAGCGGTGTTTGAACACGTCCAAAGTTATCGCGTCTTCAGCCTTGATCGGTCATGTCTCGCAAGCATAAAGTAGCACTGGTCGAACAGTTGCAATATAGAATCTGACTTTTGTTTTGGTTGAGATCTCCCGTCTGGTCCATAGTGCTTTTTTGAGACTAGTAAAGACTCCCCAGGCCTTTGCAAAGATATCCCTTTCAGCTCTGCCATCTGGTGTTATGATAGAGCCAAGATACTTGAATTCCTTGACGTTTTCTATTGGCTCGCCGTCGAGGGTAACCTGGCAAGGAGCAGGTTGGTTGAGAGCCAGTAGTTGGCTTTTAATTTCTGGGCATCTTTGCTTTGACATATCGAGGCGCTTTCCTGCCTTCTGTCACTTCTGTCTACTAAGGCAGTGACGGACTTTGTAAGTGAGGAGATGGTGATCAGATCCATCTAAAGATCCTATGTCAGCTCCTCTGTATACCCGGGCATCGGTGCAGGAGCCCCTCCATCTTCTGCTGACTAAGATGTGGTCAATTTGAGCTGTTGTTACGCCGTCGTTCAAACGCCATATTACGAGGTGGAGTGCTCTTGTGCTCAAAGAGAGTGTTTGTGACGCATAGGTTGTTATATTTGGCTAGCTGTAAGAGCCTTTCTCCATTGATGCATATGCTACCAACGGTGTGGTGGCCAATAACTGCTGCTGTGTCAGGGTCTACTCTGCCAAGCCGGGCGTTCTAGTCTCCAGCGACAAAGAGCACATCACGCCTTGGTGTCATGTCGATGATCCCTTTTTTAGTCATAATAAAAGGTATCTTTGACCGCCTCAATGCGGTCAATTATGGTTATGTGGATAACATGGCCTCTAAATCTGATCATGGCGATCCTTGGTGACACTGGCTCTCAAGAGGTGACGCATAGTCCAGTACGATCGTCTATCAGGAACCCAACTCCTTGCTGGCATGATGAAATATTGCTGAATGATGAACATCATTCAGTCTCGTTTCCAAAAGACAACAAACGTTGATTTTATACTTCTGTAGCTCTCTTGCAAGGAGCAGTTGCGTGGATTCTGGCTTGCAGCTGAGAACATTCCACGCGCCAATATGTAAATGTTTTCTTGATCGGGCGGCTTGAATACTTGTCGGGCCAGGCACCACCCTGACCTGGTCCGCGTCGGCTACCGCGAACGCCGTAGTAGTAGTATCTCTTTGCATTTGATCTTCAGTATCCATTGGTGTTTCATGGAAATTGACTTGAACAAGGGCTCCCCAGACCCTTGTAATTACAGAGGTCGTTGTCCAATTCTGGATCTTCTTCCCTTTCACAGTTGTCCTCTTGATCCTCCCACGATGGTATTCTGCAGTACCATACAATTTAACCCATTGCTGGAAGAAGGTTCGCAACTAGCAGGACGTGTCGACACGCCGATGGTCCCTGCTCAGTGTGCGTAAGAGGGGCCTTCTTCCTCCTCCGCCTGTATTTATGACCCCTGGGCGAGGGTACCCCAGTTTCAATTTTGGACCCCAGAAGCTAGGTACCTCCTTGGTTCGCACCTCCCTTTATGAGGGTACCCTACATATCTGTAGGAGACTCCCCTATCTACCACCTGGAGACGCGCAGAGTGGCCCTGGGGAGGGCCCCTACTGAGAAGGTGACTCAGCAGGGAAAACGTAAAAGATATTTTGTGAACTGGAAGAAAACTGAACGAATTTCTGACTTGTCAGAATTTGTGAGTATTTTCCAAAATGGCGATATGTACAGATAATGTGGTAGAGTGACAGAGTTGAAAAGTTTCGAATGAAGACGGCGGTTCAAGCGTAACTTATTAGTTACAAAAGAAGCATGTGATTACCCAACTCTACGTTCAATGTGAGCAATTAATAGTTGTCGCGTGTGCATTATTGACGAACCAATGGGAAGACCAAGGTAGGTAATATGATCTACTGGCTTAATCCTGCTATTTCCGACAGGAATATCCCTAGGAGACGCTTTGCTTCCAGTTGAAGAATACAACTTCGGACTTTTCAGCATTGAACTGAAGACCTAGTTTTGCATACTCAGATTGTAGCGTTGCGAAAATCTCGCTATTGTGCTGGACAGTGATGTGGGAGCCACTGACTGTGCATCAAGAACTCCATTATTGTAGAATGAAGGAGAAGAAACAGAATCTTGACGGGTACCTTTTTCTTCATTGACAAAAATATTAGGGGTTGGTGCGTAGACTTGAGAGCCGTCAACTTTAGCTAATGGGTGAAGTATTAGGCAAACTTTAAGACGATAATACATGTCTCGAAGGGCTCTGATGTATGAGGGGCTCACTCCACGTTTTGCCGCATGGAGTAACATAGCGGCGTGAATGAGAGAGTCAAACGCTTTACGAACATTATGCTCAGCCAACACGAGAGTTTCACCTGATGCATCAGCATCGATCAATACGTTCGCGACCACCGACAAAGCGTGGGCACAACAGAGACGTGGCTGAAATCCAAATTGGTAAGGTAGAACATAGCATTTCGCGTTCAGATGGTCAATGAACAGAAGTTCAAAAAGCTTACAGAAGGTAGTAGCCACCGTTATACGGTGGAAGGACAAGCACTGGGTAGCCAGTTTACCTTTCTTTGGAATTGGAGTGAGATCTCCAATTGAGAAAGAAGAAGGTACAACTCCTTGGATAACAATCATCTGCATCAAAAGAGCAATATGGTTTACCAGCAGTCCATGCAGAATGTGAAGAGCGCTCACTTTATCGATGCCAGAAGATTTCTTACGCCTTAGGCGTTGGATTGCTCGCAGTACAGAATCAACCGAAACAACAAAATTGTCGGTTAGACAACTAGACAGAAATTTATCAAGCTTATTTTCATATTCGAACTGTAGGGCGGCATCTAGTGGTGAGAATTCAGCAGAGAAGTATGAATTCCATTCGGAATCAGGAATAACTTGAGCAGAGAGGCAGGCGCTAGGAGGATCTCTGGATACATTTCTCCATAAGGAAGGTTGGACAGAGAAGCTTCCTGGGACATCTCTTTAACTATCTGGATCATGTGGACAGATAGTTCTCTTGCAAACTTTCTTTTGGTAGAAAGATGAATGTCAGAAACCCAGTCAGAACAAGGACGGTCAATCTGGAGCCACAACTGGTACCAAAATTTGGATTTTCTCATAGCTTCAACTAGGCTGGGATTACTAAACCAATGCTTCGTAACAACCCGATATATACGCTTAAGAGGTATAGCGGATTTTTCTGTGCATTGCAGAGTATGGCAAATTTGTGGAACATAAGATATCTAGCAACACCCGTATTTCATTTGCGCTAACTTGTAGATTTCTCGTGAGCAGCTGGAACGGAACATGAGTCTTATGTAGGACAGAATTAGTAACTACAGCAAAAAGAATACCTTGGATGTTTATCCAATCCCTGTAAAATTGGACGTGAGGCTGATGTGGTTGTGTGGTGGGAGAAGGCTGAACAGAGGGACAAGAAATAGATGCAGATATTGGAAGGTGGTCTGATAGTTGAAAATCACTAACGACGTGAACAGGTGACACTTGGAGATTTATAGAAGAAACTAGATGGTCGAGGTTCGACACGTGACTTGAATGGTGTGTGCAAGTGTAATCGAGATCTTTCGACAATATCCTAAGCCAATCATCAAAAATACCAGACAAAATAGGAGTACGCAATAACGAGGCGTTAGTCAAATTACAGTTAATATAATAATCCTATAATAACCCATTACTTACCCAACAGACGAATCTTTGAAAGACAAGACCCTAGTTTGTCATACGCAGAAGTAAATAAAATTCCGATCGGTCATTGCGGTAATCTGTCGGGAGATAGACTTGTACAGTAACATAACTTTTCTACACGGGCAGCAAGAAAAAAATACATGAATCAAAAATACTCGACCTGCACGAGGTCCTAACAAGCATCGCAATACCACCCGAGGGTCGGCCACTGGAAGCGGATCGTTTAGCGGGCACCGAATAGCGAGTAAAATTATTGTCAATTTTCAGAAGGCCTAAACTATCACTCGTCAAAAAATGTTCTTGCAAGCACAATACGTCACAATTCGAAAGCAAACCTTTTATCGCAGGAGTTTTGACTAAAAGCCCACCATTAATATTCCACGCAAGTACAGCTTGCGCAGTAGTAGACAGATTCATATCATACCGTGGGCTTTGCTAGTTGACTGTTGTTATTGGGACACTTTACACTGTAACAAGTATGGCCGGCAACTTTACATTCTAGACAGAACCTTTCCTTCCGAGCACGGACAGGCACTGTTAGAGGTGTGATCGCATGATCCACAGCGAGACCAGAGGGCCCGATTAGAGCACTACGAGGCCAGATGCCTAGTCTAATGACACGAGAAACAACGCTTTGGGAGGTATACCCATGTTTCTGCAGAAAGCTTTTCGTAGCCAACTTTCAAGAACTGATCCAGGTTTTGTTTCAACACAAAGTAGGCTTTAAACACTCGGGACTTTCCGCAATGTGAAACTTTCACGCAGTTTGGTACAAGCCATTTTGTTCACATTTCCCCAAACACATCGAATCAAAATTTTGATATAGCCATTTTGTTCAGCGTAGTTGGTTTCCAGATAGAAAATATCTTTTTGAGGAGGAAACTCCCCCACAACCCTCAGGGCAAGGGTTTTAAGTTATGCCCTGGGGGCATATACGGTATTTATAGAAGGTATTGTCGTAGAAACTTCAAAAAGGCTCATTCGATTGGAAATTAAAAGGGCTAGTGCCCCTTTTAATAGTCAAAAGTGAATGGAGGGCAACTAGCCCCCTCCCGCGCCCCTCTTTCCCCCAAGCACATCCAATCAAAATTTTGAGATAGTCATTTTGTCCAGCGTAGTTGATTTCCCTACAGAAAATATGTTTTCGAGGAGGACACTCCCCACAACCCTCAGGGCAAGGGTTTTAAGTTATACCCTGGGGGCATATAAGGTTTTTATAGAAGGCGTTGTCGTATAAACATTAAAACAGGCTAATTCGATTGGAAATTCAAAGGGCTAGTACCCTTTTTAATAGTCGAAAGTGATTGAAGGGCAACTAGCCCCCTCCCTCCCCCACGCCCATCATTCCTCCAAAAACATCCAATAAAAATTTTAGATAGCCATTTCGTTCAGCGTCGTTTATTTCCGGATAGCAAATAGGTTTTTGAGGAGGGCACTCCGCCAGAACCTTCAGGGAAAGGGGTTCAAGTTATGCCCTGGGGGCATATGAGTTTTTTTTAGAAGGCGTTGTCGTAGAAACTTCAAAACAGGCTCATTCGATTGGAAATTCAAAGGGTTAGTACCCTTTTTAATAGTCAAAAGTGATTTGAGTTCAACTAGCCCCCCCCCCCCCTCACGCCCTTTATTCCCCCATACACATCCAATCAAAATTTTGAGATAGCCATTTTGTTCAGCGTAGTTGATTTCCAGAGAGAAAATATATTTTTGAGGAGGACACTCCCCCACAACCCTCAGGGCAAGGGTTTTAAGTTATGCCCTGGAGGTACATAAGGTTTTTAAAGAAAGCGTTGTCGTAAAACTTCAATAAAAGCTCATTTGACTGGAAATTCAAAGGGCTAGTGCCCTTTTTAATAGTCGAAAGTGATTGGAGGGCAACTACCCCCCCCCCCACACCCATCATTCCCTGAAATACATCCAATAAAAATTTTGGGATAGCCATTTGTTCAGGGTAGTTGATTTCCAGATAGAAAACATACTTTTAAGAAGGACACTCACCCACAACTCTCAGGGCAAGGATTGTAATTTATGCCCTGGGGGCATATAAGGTTTTTATTGAAATCTTTGTTGTAGAAACTTGAAAAAGGGCTCATTCGATTGGAAATTCAAAGAACTAGTCCCATTTTTAATAGTCAAAAGTGATTTGAGGGCAACTAACCCCCCTCTCTCGCCCACCTTTTCCCAAAACACATCCAAATTTTTAGATAGCCATTTTATTCAACGTAGTTGAAAGTTTTGGAAATTGGGTCTTTAAGGATGACAACCCCTCCCCCCACAGCCCTCAGGGCAGGGTTTGTAAGTTATGCCCTGGGGGCATATAAAGTTTTTTATTGAAAGCGTTGTCGTAGAAATTTCAAAAGGGCTCATTCAATTGGAAATTGAAAGGGCTAGTGCCTTTTTTAATATTTGAAAGTGATTGGATAGCGACTAACGCCCATCTCACGCCCACCATTTTCCCAAACACATCCAATCAAAATTTTGATATATCTATTTTGTTCAACGTAGTTGAAAATTCTGGAAATTAGGTCTTTTAGGATGATAACCCCCTCAGAGCCCTCAGTGCAAGGGTTGTAAGTTATGCCCTGAAGGCATATAAGGTTTATATAGAAAGTTGTTGTATATGATTTATAGAATAGATTTTAGATTTTATAAAATACACATGTTTTTACTTTTATAACTTTAATAAATCAAAAAATATTAACATTTTGATTACTAAATATCAGTATATGTATGTTAAACTGACAATGCACATTCATTTGTATTTTTTCAGTAAAGTGTAAATTTTGTTCTAGCCCTGAGAAGGCTTAGGCGTTTTGTGCGCAGCTTATGTTAATTTCTTCTCGTTTTGAGTTTGACTCGGTTAATTAATGTAATTTCTGTTCGTTTTCGGTTTCATTTATTCATCAATGCTGATTTTTTGTAGTTTCGCGCCTTGTAGATTATTTGATTTTATCTTAGCTTATTTTTAGTTTAATGGAGTTCTTTACTTTTCTTTGAAAAAATTATTTTGTGGAAAATTTTTTTTTTTATTAATTCAATAAAAGAGCTTAGGGAATCACAAATGTCTTACTGTATTAACAGTTTTACTGTATGAATGAGATTATATGCAAAAAAAGGTGTTTGCAGTATGAACTCTCAAACTAGACTCATTTTTTTGGATGCTCACAAGAGACTATACGTTTTTACTTACATGCCAGAAGCATAAAGGCAAGCGTGTATTTGTCGTTATAAAAAGAGTATAGAACAAACAAGCTTCATTAATAGGCAAGAAATTTTATAGGTAGTTTGGTAAGTGTACCCTATTTTGTCTCACGGCTTAGAGATCGAGTTCAAACTTCCAGGATCTGTTTTTTTAGGGTAGGGAGAGGGACTTATCTCTAAAAACCTCAAAATAGACTATACACTATGGTTTTTTTTTTTTATTTAGCCTGTCGTCTGACATACTTGCTGATTTTACAATTAGAAATAATATAAATGTGAATATAATTTACAAAAACTGATTCGTAATTCAACAAGGCTTTTTAGTTTTTGGTTACTACGGGCCAGGTTCTCTCTTTACTTGGGTGCAGCTGGTGCTGCAATCATAATCTGACTTTTCTACTAAAGGGTTTAGCAAGAAGAGAAACAGACAAAAATATATTAATAAAGGTACTCCTTTTAAGTTACGAATGGCAGTTCAAATGACAAAGAATATAAGAGGATAGTATCAAGCTTATTTTTAAACTTTTGGTATCATTAAAATGGCTTTACGACCCCCCAATAATAAAGAAAACTGCTATTCGATACTTGCGAACAAGAAAAAGTAAAAGTGCTGTTTCCTCCCAATCTGGCATGTTGGTAACAGTATCCGTGCTTTTGTGATTTTCAGGGTTAAACAAATTCTGACCTTACAGTCGTGAAAGATCAGAAAAGACTCACAATTAATAGCTCAGATAATAGAAACTCAGAATCTATTTATTTAGAAAAAGTAAAAGTGCTCGGTTTGTTGGTATGTTGGTAACAGTTTCCGTACTTTTGTGAATTTCAAGGACCTGACCTCAAAGTTACAAAAGATCAAGCAAAGAAGTCTTACCTGCAACAGCTTAAATAATAGAAATACAGAAGGAACGTTCCTTGCTTATTTATTCCTTTACCGTTGCATCTATAACAAGAAAATGGGGTTTCTTTGGATATTAAATAAAAAAAAGAAGTTTTTTTTAACTGAAATTAAGGAGCGACATTAAAACTTAAAACGAACAGAAATTATTCCGTATATGAAAGGGGCTGTCCCCTCCTCAGGGGCCGGCTCTTTGCGCTAAAGTTTTTTATTGTTAAAAAAAAAATGTGAGAAAGAGTCTAACTTTAGCGTAAAGAGCGAGGCATTGAGGAGGGGAGATTGCATTTCATATACGGAATAATTTCTGTTCTTTTTAAGTTTCAATGTCTCTCCTTACTTTCAGTTAAAATAACTTGTTTTTTTTATTTAATTTTTGAACGTTTTTGAATTAATGCAGGTTTTGATTTTGGCTCACAGTACATGAATAATTAAAACAAAATTTGCATATTCATTTTACTAATATATGGTTAAATAGCTTTCTCGGAAGTGGTTTAATTTTATTTACGAACGTTTTTATTAGTAATAAATATACGTAAAAACGAATTAACATACCTAACGAATTTTTACATTCATATATTTTTAATACGTATATTAGGGGGATTCGCCCCCTAGTCAATAACTCGCTCTTTACGCTTATGTTCTATTTTTGTTCCAATTCTTTAAAAGTGACCCATTAATCACAAAGGCCGTTAATTAGAATAAATAGCTCTTATGAAAGTACTAAAAAATATTCGGCTTAAAGAGTGAGGCATTGACGAGGGGGCGAATCAAATGATATACGTAATAATTTCTGTTCCTTTCAAGTTTTGATGTTGCTCCTTACTTTCAGTTGAAATTTTTTTTTTTTTATTTAATTTCTGATCGTTTTTAACCCCCGCCCCTCCTCCCTCACTACCAGAGAACCCCCACTGAAAACGTGTGTATACTTCCCAATAACCAATACTATATGTAAACATTGGGTAAAGTTCATATCTTTCACCCCTCCCCCCAGGGACTTTGGGTGATTAAGTCATCCTCAAAGACATAATTATTATATTTTTTAGCATGCTGAGCAAAATGGCTATCTCAAACTATGGATCGGGTGACTTTGGGGAAAAAATGAGCGTGGGAGGGGACCTAGTTGCCCACCATTTCTTTTTGTCACTTAAAAAGGGCACTAGAACTTTTAATTTCTGTTCCAATGAGCCCTCCCACGATAATCTAGGACCCCTGGGCCGATGCAATCACCCTTGAAAAAAAAAAACAGATAGGAGCTTGAAACTTCTAAAGTAGGGTGTTCTAATACGCTGAATCTGATGGTATGATTTTCATTAAGGTTCTATAACTTTTAGGGGGTGTTTTCCCCTTTTTTCGAAAATCAGGCAAATTTTCTCAGGTGCGTAACTTTTGATGGATAGGACTAAATTTGATGAAATTTGTATATTTAAAATTAGCATTAAAATGTGATTCTTTTGATGTATCTATTGGTATCAAAATTCCGTTTTTTAGAGTTTCGGCTAGTATTGTGCCGCGTCGCAGACATAATAATGCTTCCATGGTTCCGTTCAACCACCTCACTGCAAGAATTTTTGAGAAAACAAAGAGCCTTAAAACACAATATTATAGCCAAAATCCTCTTCAATGAAGATTTTCGGGAAATACTTACATTTTTAAAGTATTTTTTTTTTTTTTTTTTTATTTAAGTATATAAACCAACTTATTCATTCTGTTGCAAGCTAACAAAATTGTCAGTTTTTTTTTTCATAAATGCAGCGTTTGTATTTTGTAAAAATTGTTTTTCTGTTTATAAATAAAAAGCACAAACCTATTAAAATTAATTAAAATCAACTTGGTGAAAGTAATAGAAGACTTGATAGCCATGGCTAATTGGAGTAAAGCCAAGACAGATAGTCTCAGTGAGGGGCAAAACTGGCATAACCTCTTTTCAGAATTGTATAAAGATGATGTAATTTCCCCTGTTGATAGACAGTAGGAAAGAACCAAGGGCACAACTATTTTTCGGCCCGAGGAAACGGCTAAATTTTGGTCAAAGCAGATTTTTTTTTTTTTTAAGAAGACTGTTCTTCCTCCAGCAAATAAAAAAAAACACAAGCGTAGAGTTTTAACGTGTGGGGGGTCTGGAATTCAGCGAATCCATCATGATCGATTGCAAAATGCTTCGTAAATTTGTTGTCCCCTTTAATTACTTCACGTATCTTACACTGTTGTATGAATACACACGTCGTCACCTAGAAGCGGAATTGGCGTAAGCGAAGAACACAAAATTTCGAAAAAAACGCGTTTGAATGTTTGCAACCTTGCAGAAAAGAAATGGTTAGAGGAAAAAAAATTCTAAAAAATTACATGCTAAACAGCATGGCATTATAAAGAGATGGTGAGAATTTCCAAGCAAAATTATAGGCACCGCAATAGCGCTGCCTAAGTAAAGAACGATGTGTGGACAATGTAATGTTTATTTCTTGGTCTTAGACCAGGGCACTTCGGATCGAAGGAGTTGTCGTAGAAACTTCGAAAAGGCCTCATTCGATTGGAAACTGGAGTGGCTAGTGCCCTTTTTAATAGTCAAAAGTGATTGGAGGGCAACTAGCCCAAGGCAAGGGTTTTAAGTTATGCCCTGGGGGCATATAAGAACGATGTCGGCACAACATATTATTATTATTTTTTTTCCTTTAGACCAGGGCACTTCGTATCGAAGAAGTTGTCGTGGAAACTTAAAAAAGGGCTCATTCGATTGGAAATTGGAGTGGCTTTTGCCCTTTTTAACAGTCGAAAGTGATTGGAAGGCAGCTAACACCCCTTTCACGCCCACCATTTCCCGAAACACATCCAATCAAAATTTTGAGATGTCCATTTTGTTCAGTGTAGTTGATTTCCAGATAGAAAATATGTTTTTGAGGAGGTCACTCGCCCACAATCCTCAGGGAAAGGGTTTTAAGTTATGCCCTGGGGGCATATAAGAACGATGTTGGCACGATGTATTATTTAATTTTTTTTTTCCTTTAGACCAGGGCACTTCGTGTCGAAGAAGTTGTCGTAGAAACTTCGAAAAGGGCTCATTCAATTGGAAATTGGAGTGGTTTGCGCCCTTTTTAATAGTCGAAAGTGATTGGAAGGCAACTAACACCCTTTCCACGCCCACCATTTCCCGAAACACATCCAATCAAAATTTAAGATAGCCATTTTGTTCAGCGTAGTTGATTTCCAGATAGAAATTGTGTTTTTGAGGAGAACACTCCCCCCAAGCCCTCAGGACAAGGGTTGTAAGTTATGCCCTGGGGGCAAATAAGGTTTTTTATAGAACGTGTTGTCGTAGAAACTTCAAAAAAGCCTCATTCGATTGGAAATTCAAAGGGCTAGTTCCCTTTTTAATAGTCGAAAGTGAGGGGAGGGCAACTAATACTCCTCTCACGCCTATCATTCCCACAGGTCCATACAATCTAAATTCTGAAATACCCATTTGTTTGAACGTTGTTGAAAGTTCTGGAAATTAGCCCTTTCAGGATTACAACCCCCCACAGCCCTCAGGGCAAGGGTTGTAAGTTATGCCCTGGGAGCATATAAGGTTTTTATAGATTTGTCGTAGAAACTTCAAAAAGGGCTCATTCGATTGGAAATTGAAATGGCTATTGCCCTTTTTAATAGTCAAAAGTGATTGGGAGGCAACTAGCACCCCTTCCACGCCCACCATTTCCCCAAACTCATCCAAATCAAAATTTTGAGATAGCCTTTTTGTTCCAAGCAGTTTAAAGTTCAGGAAATTATACCTTTGAGCAGGACGCTCCCCCCGCAGTCTTCAGGGCAAGGGTTATAAGTTGTGCCCTGAGTGCATATAAGTTTTTATTGAAATCTTTGTCCTAGAAACTTGAAAAAGGGCTCATTCGATTGGAAATTCAAAGGTCTAGTGCCCATTTCAATAGTCGAAAGTGATTTGAGGGCAACTAACCCCCCCCCCCTCTCACGCCCACCTTTCCCCCAACACATCTAATCAAAATTTTTAGACAGCCATTTTGTTCAGCGTCGTTGATTTCCATACAGAAATTATGTTTTTGAGGAGGACACTCCCCCACAGCCCTCAGAGCAAGGGTTGTAAGTTATGCCCTGGGGGCATATAAGGATTTACAGAAAGTGTTGTCATAGAAACTTCAAAAAAGCCTCATTCGACTGGAAATTAAAAGGGCTGGTGCCCCTTTTAATAGTCGAAATTGATAGGAGGGCAGCCAACCCCCTCTCACGCCCACCTTTTCCCCAAACACATCCAATCAAAATTTTAAGATAGCCATTTTGTTCAACGTAGGTGAAAGTTCTGGAAAATAGGGCTTTGAGTATGACAGCCCCCCCCCCCTCCCCAAAGCCCTGAAAGCAAGGGTTGTTAGTTAGGTCCTTGGGGCATATAAGGTTTCTATAGAACGCGTTGTCGTAGAAACTCCAAAAAACGCTCAATCGATTGGAAATTGAAATGGCTAGCGCCCTTTTTAATAGTCGAAAGTGATTGGAAGGCAACTAACACCCCTTCCACGCCCACCATTTCCCCAAAAACATCCAATCGAAATTTTGAGATAGCTATTTTTTTTCCACGCAGTCTAAAGTTCAGGAGATTATAGATTGATTAGAACACTCCCTCAACAGTCTTCAGGGCAAGGGTTATAAGTTATGCCCTGGGGGCATATAAGTTTTTATTGAAATCTTTGTCGTAGAAACTTGAAGAAGGGCTCATTCGATTGTAAATTCAAAGGGCTAGTGCGCTTTTTAATAGTCTCGAAAGTGATTTGAGGGCAACTAACCCCCCTCTCTCGCCCAACTTTTTCCCGAACACATCCAATCAAAAATTTTTTATACCCATTTTATTCACCGTAGTTGAAAGTTTGGAAATTAGGTATTTAAAGATGACAACACCTCCACCCCAACGGCCCTCAGGGCAAGGGTCTTAAGTTATGCCCTGGGGGTATATAAGGTTTTTTATAGAAAGCAATGCTGTAGAAACTTCAAAAAGGGCTCTTTCAATCGGAAATTGAAAGGGCTAGTGCCATTTTAACAGCCAAAATTGATTGAAGAACAACTAACCCCCCTCTTATGCCCACCTTTTGCCCAAACACATCCAATAAAAGCTTAGAATTATCCATTTTGTTCAACGTAGTTAAAAATTCTGGAAATTAGGTCTTTTAGTATGGTCACCCCCTCAGAGCCCTCAGTGCAATGGTTGTAAGTTACGCCCTGGGGGCACATAAGGTTTATATAGAAAGTTGTTGTAGGAACGAAATTGCCCTTTTCAATAGTCGAAAGTGAGTGGAGAGTAATTAACCCCACTCTCACGCCCACCATTTCCCTAAACACGGTCAATCAAAGTTTAGAGATAGCCATTTTGTTCAACGTAGTTGAAAGTTCTGGAAATTATGTATTTAGAGATGACTAACCACCAAGAGCCCCAAGGGCAAAGGTTGTTAGTTATGCCCTGGGGGCATATAAGGTTTGTATAGATTGAGTTGTCGTAAAAACTTCAAAAGGGGCTCATTAAATTTGAGATTGAGAGGGCTAGTGCCCTTTTTAATAGTTGAAAGTGATTGGAGGGCCACTAACCCCCCTCTCACGCCCACCAAATCCCCAAACACACCCAATCAAAAATTTCAGATGGCTATTTTGTTCAACGTTGCAGGAAGTTCTGGAAATTAGGTCTTTGAGGATAACACCCTCCCGCCCAGCCCTAAGGGCAAGGGTTGTAAGTTATGCCCTGGGGGCATATAAGGTTTTTATAGAAAGCGTTGTCGTAGAAACTTCAAAGGGGCTCATTTGATTGGAAATTGAAAGGGCTAGTGCCTTTTTTAATAGTTGAAAGTGATGGGAGGGACTAACATCCCTCTCGCGCCCACCATTTTCCCAGACACATCCAATCAAAATTTTGAGATAGCCATTTTGTTTAGCGTAGTTGAAAGTCCTGGAAATTAGGTCTTGAGGATGTCAACCACCCTCACAGCCCTTAGGGTAAAGGTTGTAATTTATGCCCTGGGGGTATATAAGGCGTTTATAGAAAGCGTTGTCGTAGAAACTCAAAAAGGGCTCATTCGATTGGGAATTGAAAGACCTTGTGCCCTTTTTAATAGTCGAAAGTTATTGGAAACATTGACATCTTTATAGTAAAGATCGATGCGGGTATAATGTATTATATATTTTTGTTGTTGTTGTTGTTTAGACCAGGGCACTTCGTATCGAAGGAGTTGTCGTAGGAATTTCGAAAAGGGCTCATTAGATTGGAAATAGAAAGGGCTGATGCCTTTTTCAATAGTCGAAAGTGATTGGAGGGAAACTAAACCCCCTCCCACGCCCATCCTCCCATTTGCCTTTATCTTTAAAAACTAAATGTTGCCTTAAGATTAAATCAAAATGCACTGTGTTAATTCTAATTCCCAATAAGGCATCTCAGCAGTATCCCAAGAACGACTGAGGGTATTATGTTGAAAGTTTCGGGGGCAACTTCTGCTCTTAAAATTCAACCATATAAAAATAGCTTAATTGTATCCAAGCAATCAAAGAAAGTAAACAGATTTTTTTGCGAATGGTATCAAGTTTTCCATTTCAGGTCAACTAGAGGAGGTAGGAAACTAAATTAAACACTACTGCTTGTGTCCAGATTTTTAAAAGGGTTTATGTTGTTCAAAATTGCTGAAAATATTTCTCTAGCATACAAATAAGAGGCCAAACTATAAATTCTTAAAAAAACGAAAAGATTTAAAGTATTATTTTCATTTCCCCTGAAAAGACTATGTCAATAGAAAACGAACAGAAATCAATTAAAAAAAACTTTTTCACAAAATAAGTTTTTCAAAGAAAGATAAAGAACTCCATTAAACAAAAAATGAGCAAAAATAAAACCAAATAATCTACCAAGCGTGAAACTACTACAAATCAGCATCGATGAATAAATGAAACCCAAAACGAACAGAAATTACAATAAAACTCAAAACGAGCAGAAATTAACATAAGTTGGGCTCAAAATCCCTATGCCTTCCCAAGGCCAGACCATAATTTGCCCTTTACAGAAAAAAATACAAAAGAACGTGCATTGTCAGTCTAATATACATATACTGATATTTAGTAATCAAAATGTTAATATTATTTGATTTATTAAAGTAATAAAAGTAAAAACATTTGTATTTTTTTCAGTGAAGTGCAAATTATGTTTTGGCCTTGGGAAAGCATAGGGGTTTTGAGCCCAACTTTTGTTAATTTCTGCTCGTTTTGAGTTTGACTCGGTTATTTATTGTAATTTCTGTTCGTTTTGGGTTTCATTTATTTATCGATGCTGATTTGTGGTAGTTTCAGGCTTGGTAGATTATTTGATTTTAGTTTTGCTCATTTTTTGTTTAATGGAGTTCTTCACTTTTCTTTGAAAAACTTATTTTGTGAAAAAGTTTTTTTAATTATTATCAAACAGTTCCGGCACAATTAATTGCCAAAATACTGTTATGTCAATTGGGTTTTAACAGTTGGCAAACTTGTCAGATACGTCAAAACCGGTTCAAGCGTGTTAAACACCAGACATGCGACTTACGGTAAAACTCACCTGTAAGGTGTGAGTAAAAACTGAGTAAAACTTTAAAAGAAATTCAGATATAATATATTAACGAATGGATGCAAAGGAATGTCAAGAAAAGGGTACACTTAAGTGTCATAATTATGTCTTTTTTTCCTGTCTTGATGTGTGACAGCTTTCTCTTCGGGACAGCTCTCAACTCTAGCACTCGTGGAACTGGGTGGTTTTACTTGAAACATCTTGGGCCCCTTCCTTCACGACCCTTCCTTGAAGGAAGCCCTGGTAAGTTCCTTTTGAAGAATGCTCGGTTGTAATTTGCATCAACAATCGCATAAATCGCATGACAGACTCTATATTTTTTATCTTGTCGTCTGAAAAGCTCATGACCAAAATGATATGATTTGGAACCTCGAGATTCTCAACTATCCTTACCTTTGACATACCTATCCTCTTCACTCCCTGAAAGTTTATTTCTGGTGCAATTTGGACAAACTTACAATAATCATCTGCAAAACCATCTTTGTACCCTACTCTTTTACAGAAATTCAAGCGGAATTCGAGCCATTTCACCTTTGAGAAAGGCACTGCTGAATATGTTTTATAGGTTTTTGAGCATACCTGGAAATTCAGAAAATGCGATGGTTGAAACTGAATGATCACGTACGGATTTTGACGCTTTACTTTGATGAATTTTTTTACTAGGTCTAGAAGCGAGTACACTTCCTGGTTCTTAAGTGCCCCCTCAATGACACTATGTATTGGATCTACTTCTTTAATAAGAGAATGTCCTGGCTCACAATATTTCATAATAATTCTCTCAACCTTTGGAATTTTGAACAGGATGTTCTCCATATTGTAGCTCATGATGGAGTTTCTATTTTGCGGAACTCATGAATCTGACTATGCTATTATCTTCCTAATATCAGGAAATGTCTTAAACACTTTATCGAGAATAGCTGCCAAAGCACTTGCAATGTCATTTCCGCTTCTACCACCTTGCATCTCAGACCAAATGGCACAGTAAACTTTGCTGATAGACTCCCCTGAGTTTCTCGTAAAATCTAGTTTAGCTGTGAGGATGTATACTGTAATCTTTCGCTTGTAAAAGAAAGCAGAGACATATCCCTTGGGTAGCGAAAAAACATTTTCTAGGTCAATACAGAGAACTACCACTGAATGATTTGAACGGTCCTTATCACGCTCCTCTCTACTCTCTGATTTTCCTATCAGTTGCTTCTCGTAGTTCAAACGAACTGATTCTGGTAAATCAACGTCGATCCTACTAGCAACCTTTACTTCCTCACATGTGTCAGATCTATCGCTTTTGGGTAAATGAAAAGCCAAGTTAAATTCTGTATTAAACACTCTGCGATAAACTGTCTATTCCACAGGCTTTTCAGAGTCAAATCGACATTTTTCCTCATAAATTTCAAACATTTTTTGCAAATTTAAGCTGCTGCCAAGATATTCACGAGAGGTTTTGGACCGACGGTAATGAGACTCCACTTTTGGAAAAGACAAAATGTGTTTGCGAACGCAATTTAAAGCATCAGAGCTTATTGTGTTTGCAGGTGATGGAGTTTATTCGGGACTAGGTAAATCATCAGAAGTCTTGGTCTTATGTGCATAATAAATCCGTTTCTGGTCGATGTCCAATGTTGACAGGTAAAAGTCTTTGCGGACGCGGTATGTTTCTTCCCTGGCTGTCACATAACAAACCAGGATGTTCTCTTTCCTAGTTTCTTATTCTTGTTTCTTTTCTTTCGCAGGCATTTAGTAGTCTTAAGATAAAACATTTTTTTCATCTCTTTTGACAAAGCCCACAACGCTTCAAATATCTCTAGTCGCCCTTCTTGGTTAATTGTTTGCTAGGAGTAGGGACATGTTGAACTGCACTTGCTCGCTTTTATCTGACGTTCTTTTCCAAGCTTCTTACTGTTAATAGGGTCAGCATAAACTGTTCCAGAATTAACTGCCACTTTGATTTTAATCTTGACCCATTCACTTTCTCTCTTGACTCTTTTTCTGGTCCTTTTTGTCTGCACAGTCGGACTGTTTGACAATGGCCCTACAAGTGGCTCAACTGTTACTGGGTATCTATAACTTGTAAGGGTGAAACATCCTCTGGCTATTCTACTGAGCCGGACGGACTGAAATTTCTTTGTCTAAGGACATGTCTTCCACAATTTCATTAGTTTCATTATGCGAATGGCCACGCTAGGCCAACATTTCAAATATCACTGGCTGAAAAGTGGCATAAACAGGAACTGTTGAGATAGGACTATCATCGCTCTTGCTTGCAAAGCTTGCAGGATCTTCATCGCTTCCAGAAAAAGAAGACAAATCGTCTGATCTAAAAGAAATGTATATATCAAATTATTAATAAATATGATTGGTAGGTATAGCTAGCAGGCAAGAAAAAGGCATTGGCACTTTTAAATGACCTCTTGATATCAAAACATAGAAACATAATGCCGATTAAGAAAACACAAGAAAATGGCCCAATGGGCTATATATTTGCACATCTGGAGGGGTTGGGGGTATAAAAAGCGGTGCTGTATTCAAAACGTATTAACTATGAATATTCTGCATATTATGAAGTACAAATTGTTATCTGAAAATATAAAATATATAATTCGGGCTATATATTTGCAAATTGGAGGGGGGGGGGGGATAAAGAGTAGCAAGGCTGTATACAAAATGTGTTAATTATGATTATTCTACATATTATGGAGTAAGAATTGTTTTCTTAATATTTCCTTGTCTTCAGTTAGTTCTCTAGGCAAATGCCCCGGAAACGCATTTCCTTAGCATTATCATGTTTTATTATTATATAAGGTTAACTTCTTTAGTGTGCAACATCAAGAATTCTTGCACAAAAAGTGCTGCTTATTTATGTTTGCGTGCCTGAATTCACTTTACAAGATTTCATAAAATCGCCTACTCTAGATCTAGGCTAAACTGAGAGGTGATTCAGTTGGGAGTTCTACAGAATATTTAGCCCAAACTTGAAACTTCTGATATCATGCGTACCTTCCAGCATCTTCCAGAAGCTTCTCCACATTTATGGCAGGAGTAAACAATTTTCTACTCAATCTCCTGTTCTAAAAAGTACAGGTGAGTGCACAGATACGTCAAAAAGGCCTATGTTAAACGCGCATAACTGATACGTCAATTACGCTTCCAAAAAGCTGAAAAAAAAATGCAAGTTACGTCAAAACGGTTTCGACTCCTAGAATTGCATGGGAGTGCGACACTCTAAAATGGAGCCCAGATTCAGAAAGAGCACAAAATTTCACACTAATTGGCACTGATAACTCAATTTCACTTAAAAGTGCCTAATACGCCATTTCCGTTTCCAGGGGTGACGTTACTGTAAAACCTAAAGATGGCAGAAACTTAAAATATTTAATGGTATGCGTTCGTAACATGCCTTCAATCCCTATTCTGTAGGCCATGATGTGATCTATCTATTATCTATTTGAATTTTGTATATCTCTCAAGTAGTTTTAATGTATAACTTGGTTTCTAATAATAGAAGTGCCTGAAGGCAAGCAATTATTGAATGCATTTCGAAGGTTGTATACAGTCAGAAGCTTTAACTAAAACTGGACGAGTAGAGTGGAGAGTGGGACAAAATGTCTTTTCAAAATCTAGGGATTTTTTTTGTATTGTTTGAAATAAAGATATGTCTGGTTATTATAAGCAATGGGTTTAAGGAAATAAAGAAGGTTATTTTTCAATAAAAATACTGAAAGGTGTGTTTTGGAATTTGGAGTGAAGCCTAGGGAGGTAAACGCCCCCCCCCCAATTAGCAACAATGTATCGTTTGAAAAGCTCTTTGGCTATTATGCTTTATAAAGCGTGATTTTCATGGCTTTATTAACATACTAAAGTGATTAATGCTCAGATTTCCAGTTACCATACAATTTTCTTATTTCAGGTTCGTACAATAACGCATGTATATAATTTGGGTCTTAAAAGCCGATGTTTACTTTCACCTCTACCACAACGCTACCCTCCTCTGGTTAGCCAATTAATACACATCTGTAAATGAAGTAAGATTTTAAAAAGCGGTAATCAAAAAATCAGGATTTAAAATATCCTGCGAAAATGTTCAGGCTCGAGGTGTAGGCGGGGGGGGGGGGGTTAAGGGTTGACGAGAAGCTTGCGAAAAATATGTCATTTACTTAATACTTATTAATTACTTCATTCATATTTTTGGTCTTCCGGGGAGAGGAAGGGTGTCCTCCTATTGCTAAACTTGTTCCTGTGGTAGCCTCATTATTTGTGCCTTATGAGCAAATGATAGAATTAGCCGTCAACATTTAATTACGGTATGCAATTATTAGTTTGTATAGCTAGTTTAACCGTTATATAGAGCATGTCGTGTTTTTAGGCTTACAAGATCAAACACCATTAGCCAAAGAGGAAAAAAAAATCTATATTAATGTATTCGTAAACTTTCACAAAAAAACTTAGCCACAGTAGAAAAAGCATCACTGAATTCCGAGCGTCTATATACAATCTGCAATTCAAACTCTTCATAATATCACAAGTGTAGAACGATACGCAATACCGCGACATCTGAAACAGAAGAAATTGTATTTATATATTTTGTTTATATACATACAATTATGCTTTATATACGCAGAAAGTAATTTTATTCATGCTTTCAAGATTTTGTAAATACCATGTCTGAATGAGGGAGCCCCGGTGACGTACACAAGAGGGTTTCTGACCTTATGCCTATCTGAAACTTCAAGATCTCGAAATTTTTCTTGATGTTTTTTTTTGTTAATATTCTATACAATTCCCTTCAGTTTCCCCTTTTAAGTTTAACCCCCTTAAAATACATATGTATAAACGAAGTGCCCCCCCCCCCAAAAAAAACAACAAAAAATACCCTTTATTGTTTAGGAGAGCTAATATTCAACATATATTCCTCGATCATTTTTGTCAACGCTTCCATTCAAACTCACGTTAATTAATTCTAGTCCATGTACTGCTGACTACATGAAGCCACTGAAAACAAAGATTCGTCAATTACGGGGGGGGATTGAAGTTTCCTACCCTTCTAGATTTTAAATCACACCTTTTTGGGGTATTTTCGTTGAAGAATAGTCTTTTTGGTATTTTAATTGAACATATAAAAACGATAAGTTTGCCCCCTTCCCCGATCTTAAAAAACATATTTTCCCAACTCCTTTCATCAGCATTTTCTTTAATTGAGAGCTCTGAGCAAAGATCACAAAATATTGAGCCAAACTTAGTTGAGCCACTCAGAACCTTCGATTCGAGCAGAACTGTGCCACGACTGCAATTCAGGAAGTGTTAATAGAATGCTGTTACTGGATTATTCCAGTCTGCTCGTGTGCTTGTCAAGTTAGAATGATTTTCCATTTTTCGCAATATGGGATACTGACTGATGTTTGAATTTTCCTTGGAAGGTTTTTATATGGTCTCTTTTAGTGTCTTTCGAAGCATTAGATATCCGCAATTTACGAAGTAAATCCAATCGGGTTTCCTTCTTACAGATTGTGTTTACTTAGTGAGCGTTGAATGCAAAAGTCTAAATATTTCAGACTGTAACTGTTACTACACACAAAACGCATGTGCTATTTTTACATGTAGACCTATTTAGAAAGTAAATATGCAGACACACAAATAAGTTGTCATGTGACTACAAGATGACTAACAGTGACTACAAGACAGAACTACAGTGAAAGGCGTATATGTACGTTTTGTGTATATTAGCTAACATGACTTCTGAGCAGAGTTTTCACTAAATAAAAAAACATCCCAGTCCAACTAAAATTGTGCTTCTAATTTTCCGCTATTTAAAATGACTGTTAGTTTTTCAAGAAATAGCGTTTTATCTCTATACATTTTTACAGAAACAATAACTAAGTCACAACTGCATTCTGGAGCAAAGAAAAAATTAGTACCTCCCGAAGTTTTGGAGAGCATAGATTGTTCGACCCTGGTCAGGTCAGAGGTTTCAAGGCCCCTCAAATTGAGCAGTAGCTTTTTATTACTTAATTGCTTAACCATTATAACTATTATAGGTATTTAAACAATCATTCACTATTAGTAAAACACAGCCTCAAAAACTATTTGGCAAATCTTGGCGCTCTTCTAATATCCATATATCTTTGTTTTAGTTATTCTATTGCGCCTGTATATGGCCTGATTTTTCTACTGGAGAACAATATTACCATAGAAACATAATGTAAGTATAGATAATTATATATTGTCCTGTACAACAAAAAAGGAAGAATGAACCCATCTCGGCAAGTACAAGTCAAATGCTCAAGGTTGTCAAATAGTTCCCATAGTTATAAATACTTTGAGACCGTTTAAATACTTTTTTTATATGTGTCTTTTAAGTAGAGTTCTATTGATAACAATTATTATTTTTTTTTTAGAATAAGTCCTTGCAAGGACAGATCATATGGTATTAAAAAAAAAAAAAAAAAAAATTATGGTAAGTGTGGTTCAAGCAGTTTAAAAACACTTTTATATGAAAAATATTCACTTATGAATTATCCACTAACGAAATTTTTCTTACTGAATAATCATAAAGATAAACCTGAAACAATTCTGAACTTCAAGCAACACTAGCACCGACCATAACGACTCAAAGACATTACCGGAAGGTAGATGCTTGCACAGGAGGGGACGGGAATGGTTTATAGTCAATTTTGGCTGTCACTATTCCTAACTTGCATCTAAGAAAATATGTTTTTATTTAATTTATGTAATTAATTAAAATTAATTAATTTATTATATTTATTAATATATTTTAATTTTGTTTATTTAATCCTTTTAATTTATATAATTTTTTATTTAGGATTTTTTCATAATCAATGGCAAGAATAATTTATTATGTGTAAGACAAAAGAATATTCAAATGTCAGTCCAAAATTTAAAGGCAAATAATGGGTCCTTGGTCTTCGAGTTAAAAATATTTCTAATGAACTGATCTAGTATCATATAGATTTACTAATTTTAAAGTCAGGACTTCAAGGATTAAATGAAGATTCAACCCCATCCACCTAGATATTGAAAAATGGTTTTTTCGTGGGTGGGGGAGGGGTGGTGTCATTGAAAAAAACCTGGTTGCCCCTCCCCTACAATGGAAATATACAGTGACGTTTCCCATATGTCAGTTTGAAAGCTTGCACTACTGACAAATTAATAAAACCTCAAACGAATCAACTCAGTATTATGAAGCTTTCGAGAATTAAATTTAGGCTCTCCCCTGACTAGGCACGCACGTTTGGGTATCCTACCCGCGTTCAGTAGAGCTAATGGCGATTAATTGCAGTATCTTATTGAACAACCACAATTTTTGTGGGTGGATATATACAAGATTCTTCAGCTGACGTAGGGACAAAGTGAATACTACTCAATTTGATTTTTTATGATCTTTCCAAATGTATTAGTCAATTGACTCGCAAATGCATTCCCCCCCTGATGGTCGTATATACGGCCCTAATAATGAATTTCTCTGGTACTTCAATCTAATTGGGTATCCCTGTGTGACAGAAAGGAAAATTTACCAAAAAATTATTTGAAATGATTTTTAAAACAGGATGATAATGAAAGAAATATGATAATCTAATTAATAGAAACATCTTTCACCAGGCACACACGCAGGAATTTGTTTCGGGGGGGGGCCAAATCCTTCAAACCCATTATTCTGTGAGAAAAATCAGAAAATTATGGGAAAATGAAAAAAAATCGTGAGATTTTGGGGTGGGGGGGCGGGCCCGGAGGCCCCCCCCTGCGTACGTCCCTGTCTTGCACAGGCTATTATAAATTAAAAATTTCATTGTTTTTGTGTTATGTGCGTGTTGGTGTTTATATATTCTTTTGGATATATATGGGTTCATAAGGAGGGGGGGATGATCTCGCAAGTGCATTGATAATTATATTTAAGAAAAAATTAAAAGAGAATCGAGTAGTGTGTTCACCTTGTCCATACGTCAGCTACGGAATAAACATTAATTCCATTAGTTACCCTGAATGATAATTGCTTTCTGGGGAAAAAAAATCTGGCTTTCCAAGGCTCCACAAACTTTATAATAGGATATTTCAGACCAGACTTAGGTAGTAGAACATTTCTTAACCATGCAGGTCTACTTATGTAGTAAGAACAGATAAAAATGTGTATTGTCTGTAAGGATTTTACTCGTATTAGGACAGGTTAAATTAAGTAATATCTTTAATATATTTGCTACGGATTATGAGTTCCAGATATGATTTGAATCAAGATGTGCAACTAAACTGTGAAAAGAATTTTTAAATTCAACCAAAACCAAGTATATGTGTTCAGCCAACAGATTTTTCATGGCTATCTTATGGTTTGATCAAAGAGATCCCATAAACAATAAAAACGGTATCATTTTATCACAAAAAAACACAAGCAGTTTTGATTGTCTGCATAACAACGCTTGCCCCCCCCCCCCCTAAACGACGCCCTGCCTTAGTGTGCTCTCTTGAGCGCAGTTTGAGCATCAAAATTTATTTCTTGCAAAAAGCAGAAAAAAAAAATCAAAATAATAATGCAATCCCATGAAACAAATAAAAAATTGAACAAATAAAAAAAAATTGAACAAATAAAATAAAATAAAAAATGAAACAAATAAATAATATTGTAAGGTTATGCTGATACAAAAATATACCAAGAATTTTCGGTAAATTTGTCGACTAACTGACAATTGAGATAGCTAAAACTATAAAAATCTTTGTTACCAAAATCCCATCCTGAATCCAAATATAGCATTCATTTGCGTTACAAATTTGCTTTACCCCGCCTCTCCCCCGAATGGTTAATTATTTACCCTGAATTGTATACCTACACTGAATTTTTCATGCGTCACTTTTTTCTTCCAATTGACCTGAAGCATCAAATTGAAGCGTATATGCAGTTCAGGATATATATTTGGGAATACGGGGGGGGGGGTGAAAATTAAATTTGCAACGCCAATAAATGCTGTATTTGGATTCAGGATGAAATCCTGATTCTAATAGTATGTCTAATTCTTAGCTATCTCAATCATCAGTTATTCGAAAAAATCATCGAATCTTTAAAAGGAGAAATTGTAGATTATTGATCTCTGAAGCAAAATATACAAAAAAAATAATGTAATTGGTTTCACTGAGAATTTTTGAACACAATTTATTAATGGCAACCGCCTATCAAACGCCGAAAAATACAAAAATCAATTGCAATAAGCTTATTGAATGTAGGTTCAAAACACATTATACTCTCCATACAGGGGAGGAGGAGGCTTCGGGTCCATCCCTCCTTTAGATCTCGATTTTGACTTATATTTCTTATATTTCCGACGACAAAATTTGCCTACACTTTGTGCTCCTATAAAAGCTGAGATCCCCCCCCCCTCTCTCCAACGCCAGCCTCTCAAAAATCAATTATTATGCACATGCATCTTCTCGACATTTCAAGGAATTAGCTAGGCTCTTCTAAACTTTCACCCTCAATGTGTTAAATTAATTTTTTGAAACTTATATTAGCTAATTACACATTAGGGATAATATTAATCAATTTAGTTTATAAAATAATTGCCATATTCATGTCAGAAAAATTCATTATAAACAAAATTCATTGTAATTAAGAAATACCTATGTTTAAAAGTGACACCGAACCAAACACTATTAACCTTTTGCGTGTAGGTACAGCGTAAAAAGATCGGACTCTATTCGTTCCCATGCACCACTCATGTTAAATTTTATACAGGGTAGTTTATGGGTAGTTGTGTTTCGTTAATGGTGGTCCTTTTTACAGGATGTCTAAGTCATTTGAGATGGGCGAAGTTCCCTTCCTAGATTTACATAAGTTGTTGGTCCATTATAAAAATTAAATGTAAATGTGTGTTTAATTAATGTAAAACTGGGAGAGATGCCATTGACCTCTGGATAGGGACGGAACGTTTTATTTTAATGCTTCTAAACATTTCTAGAATTTATTGACAATCCACACACAATTGACAGGCAACTAATGTTTTAGGAGAGATCAGGGGATTTTGAGGATGGGGTATAAATTCAAGTGCAAATTCTCATAATCTTGACACACAGGCATTTACAGGGGCGTCAATTCACGAGTCAGGTGGGAAGGGTGAAAATGGATTTTCGAAATCTAAGGAGGTAATTTTTTATTTGTCAATAAAAATTGCATTATATTTTTTTAATGGAAGCAGATACTCTTTTTTAAATTTAGGCAGAAAATGAATAAAGTAAAGTGGGTCAATTACCGCCCCCTCCTCAACTGAAACCCTTAGTGTTTATCCATCCTGATTGTTTTTCCTTTCTCTTTGCATTCCCAGTCCTTGAGCCTTGGGGGGGGGGGGGGACTATAATGACGTTATTTGTCTTCTAGGGTTTAGATTTATTTTCGACAATAGCGGAAATTCGTAAGCTTTAGGGATAGAGATACAAATATTAGTTTCAATCTTTAAATGAAGATAAAAAAAAAAGAATACATTTTTCCAATCTAGGAGGGTAATCATTGGTGTCTTTGATTGTCGACACAATTGTTGAATAAATCTGTCTATCTATCTGTTGTTACTAAATAGTTTTTGGTCTATGAGGGCCTGGGGAATGGTTAAAATTTATTATTGACAGTGGCGCAAATTCACAAAATATGTTAATTTTAATATTTTTATCTATCTTTAAATGAAGATGAAACAAAGGTATTTTCCAAATTTTGGTTTCACTGCGGCAATCTGCTTCTGAAAAAATATCCAGTATTCTTTGGACCTCGTTTCTATGCTTGAACAATAGAATAGTTTTAACAGATTGTGTGGTCCTACCTGTCCTGTCAAATATTTCGCCGATTATAATTATTGGTGATCCTTATATCGAGGCTACCGTTATATCCTGATACTTAGAGTGTACATGTCAAGAGGGCTTAACTAGTCACCATTAGAGTTTCGGAGCGTTTTACCAACTAATCAAGTGGTTTAGATAGTCTAAGCCTCTATCAAGGCTGTATCCGGGGGGGGGGGGGTACCCGGTTTGAACCCCCCCCCCGAAATTTTTGACCGAGTCGAAAATAAGTCAAAAATTAGTAAAACCTAGGTAAAAATCAGTATAATTAGTCGAAAAATGAGTCAAAAATTAGTAACCCCCCCCCCCGGAAAAAGTCAAAAATTAGTAAACCCCCCCCCCGAAAAAAATACTGGATCCGCCCTTGGCCTCTATTGAAGTTCCAAACTATTACTCGAATGCCCCAACCTGTGCTCGTTTTATCAGTGGCTTGAGTGTTGAACAGTTTGTAAGTAAACTTCGACGGATAAGTGCAGTCCCAACTGCAGGTGTAAAATATTTTTCTTCAGGTTTCATTGCCCCAAGATATAGCACAAAACCCATGGTCCCATATCGTTAAAATTGGTTCTACAGCAATATGCAATAACTCATTGTGCTATTAACTATTTTTCAAAAGGGAAAAGTAGTGTACGAATCAGTTTTTTCCATTAGTGGGTCAAGACCCCCTCCCCCCCTCTATGTAGCGACTGATCCCAAAATGTTTTGCTATTAGTTTTAGTTGTATTAAACATTTTGTATAGTAACTATGGGAAAGGTTATTGTTGAGAAGGGCCGCGACCTGGGGCCCAACTGGAAATTTAACAATGTCACTAGATTGACTCACAATACATGTCAAGGTTTAAAAGGAAATTGAAAGATAAGCATATATGTTCATTAAAACAATGGTGGACACCTTGACACTATTAAAGAAGACTCTTATACAAAGGGGGGGGGGTATAGGTAAGTCCTATCATAAAGTTCCATGTTCAAAGTGGCACCAAGCAATAGCCCAGTTGTTGTTACTACTATATAATATATTATACTACATGCTTTATTACTATATTACTATTATAATTGTTATATTGTTTGGCGCGGAGGCAATGAGTCTTTGCGACCTGAACCTCGTCTTGGTTTTGTGAATCCGCCTGTAATAATAACAAGAAATATTGATTTTAAAACCTAACCAGGGTTTCAACTCTCAAGCCAAATTTACGAGCAGGCTTGCAGCAAAATACTCACAATGGCCAGCTTTCGCTTAATTATATTTACACATGGTGATTCGCATGCGTGAAAGATATACCTTTCATTTCCTTACTGTTTGTTACTGATGTTACGTCCGGTTTTGTTGGGCTAACCTACGGTCCTTAAACTTGACCTGATTGTACAATCACTTTCTCCTAGTAATTTTAAGCAACGCAGCAAGCGTTTTTACGCTGGCTCCTTAAATGGTGTTGATACTGAAGAATTGGTTTTCACTGGTGCTAAATATCTTCATTTTTTTTTTACAGAGAAACAGAAAAGGCTAATCTGATGTCTCTGATTTGGAATAGCTATTAATTTTAAAAGAAAGGCGGACATGTTGCAACTTGTTGCATCAAGGCCATACAACGATTTTGAAAATCGTCCCAAATTGAGATCCTCGAGCCAATTCCCTCAACTGCTCCCCCGATCCCTATAAAAATTATTTAGACATAGTCTAGATATTTTGAACCAGGATCATTCGGTGATAATTCATTAAATGGTCAAAATGATTTGGTTAAAACCATGAATAAAATGAAACAATAGCTCGTATGGTCTTGTTTTTAACAAGGGAGATTGACAGTGGCGTGGTTTGGGGGGGGCAAGGGGGGGGGGCAGTAGCCCCCCCAATAAATTGAAAAAAGCTATTATATAGCCCATAGTCTAGATACTTTTTCAGAGCTTCGTTTCTTTTCAGATGGCTACTTGTTAAGCGTCTAATCGTTGTATTATATATGTTTTTTCAATGAATTTAGTTGTTTCAATATCGAGAAACATTAACATGAAACCAAAGGCGTATTGAGGAGCTTTGTTCTGGGATAGGGGTCTTTTTTGAGGGGGGGGGGGGGGGTACAGAATTTTGTTTATACCTATTTTTATTACTTCTTTACAAGTCGGACAAAAATTTCGGGGGGTCAACCCCCCCCCTGGATACGGCTTTGGATCAAAATAGCAGACTGATACTCAAGGATCGTCAAGTGCATATTTCATAAGTAATCGACGCATCCCGTGTTGAAATCATAGCCAGACAAGGTTTTTGGGATCGAAAAGCCCTAACTATGTTTTCTTCAGGCCTGTGCAAAATGATTTTTTGTATATTTGAGAAGAAAAAGGATATAAACAAAAAACTTTCATACAAGTGACTCTGACCTTAGAGCAAGGGGACATGCCCTGGAGAATAGTGTTCATCCTAAAAAAGTGGTTGTCCCTTCTAAACTAAATTATTTTATTTTTTAGATAGACAATTAGAACCAGATTTTCAACAACTATCAAAAATCAAGTTTTCACTCGATCTAGAAAGGGAGTCCCCCTTGAAAAATTTAAGTGAAGCTGGCAAGTAAGAAAAAACATGTTTATTTACCCCAAAAATCAAAATTCCATCAGATTCACGGTTCTAATTTGGGAATCACAAGTTTTTTCTTGGCATAGGAGGATGGCGTTTGAGCCCCCATTTCTTCGTGGGAAACAGAGATAGCCTATTGAAAGACTGTAATATAAAAAGATAACACTTTTCAAGGGAAATTTTTTAATATGTATCTTTGTTACTTTTTTACGAATGGGAAATAAATTCCAGGGGGAAGGGGGGTTAAACCTGGTAGCTCCCCCCTGGATACGGCCTTGGATCAAAGTAACAGACTAAAGTTAAAAAATCGTCAAGAACATATTTCACAAATAACGGAACGTCCCAACTTGTTGAAACCAGAGTATCCATTGGGGATTGGATACAAGGATCTTTCGGGATCGAAGGGCCAAAAATGAATTTTTCTTCAGGCCCATAATTATTTTTTTTTAATTTGAGAAGGAAAAGAATATGAAAGAAGGAATATGAAAATCACATTCATATAAAGCAGCGTTTCCTGGCAAGGGTATTTAGGGAGGGTGTTTGAGCTCCTTACTCCTCCGTGGGAAATAAAAATATTGAAAGATTGTAACACAAAAACGTAAATATGTTATAAAATTCATAAAAATAACTAGAAATTCACTGTCTGTCCCTGTAAGTTTAGCTGTCCACACTATTTTGCAGGTCAGAGGGTTACGTTCTAGGTCACTGTGTGTTTATAGCTGGCTAGAAATGAACCCGAAGGTTTGATCGGAAGTTTTTTTCTCGAAGATTTTGCAAAAAAAAAGTTTAAAAAACGCATCAAAATGTGTTTATGTGTGTTTTATTCCGTTTTTATGAGCAGTACAAACATTTCGGGCGGGTTTAAACCCCCCTTAATCCTCCTGGATACGGCCTTACATCAGCCCCCATCCCTGAATACATGCCTTATAATCGTGTATACCCCTGACACACAGTGCGTTGCCCCTTTTCATAGGTACCCTTTCACTTTTTACTCTTCCTTAGGCTTATGTCGGTACCCTTTTTCTGTATGACCAGAAAAAAGGGAATGTCTATTAAGGATACAAAAGATACATACCCAAAATTTACCGTCCATGGTAATGACCGGACAATAAAAAAAACCAATTAGGATGGAAAAGATAAATATGTCCTTCATTGTGTCCCTAAAGGGCAATAGAAGACACAAATCTAATTAGGACAGAGATGATACCAAACTTGGTATTTTAGTAACAGCAGATGTTATGCAGTTAAAGGCGTATATTTGATAACGGTTGAAATTATTTTGAAACGTGACTGACACAGAACTGTCAAAACTGTGGTGGATGAATTAGATCCATGCAGCGTCTAAAAATCCTGTCACTTGTTTGATTTGTTCATCTGGATATCTTTGAGCTCCGATAGACCCACTGAAGCAAAAAAGATGTTACGATAAATCCGTATAATACTCTTACCCAAAGTATAGCTTATATTTTTCTTGCTAACCTGTATATCCTCACATCCTTCGGTTAAAGTGTGTCCCATAATTTTCCAGAATAAATAAGTGTAATCATTTAACAACATTTTCAGTTAGAAGTATGTAAATTATTAAGGATGATTCGCTAATATACCACGAATGATCACAAGCCGAAAGAGGTACAACACATCTGCGAGGGGGAGAAGAGGTGAACCCCAGGCCCTTACTCAGGGGCACAGTTCATATAATTATCCAGTAAGCTTATCGCAGATCATTTCTGGTCTTCGTTCTCGGTGCGAACAAAAAGCTCCTCCCACTTCTTCGTGCAGTTATTAATAGCGGGTTTCCACTTGTTTCCGATTGTTTCGCGTAAAGTGCATTATTCGTAATAGCGGGTTTCCACTTGTTTCCAATTGTTTCGCGTCTGACTTGTCTACCCGTGAAAAGATCTGATGCCACTTATGTTTCTATGTTCTCTGGAGCACTTGCACTTCAGTCCGGGTTTTTTTAATGGGTGAGATAGGGACTGATCATACTGGATAATTATACGAACTGTGCTCAGGGGTGTCAAATCGCGCAGATTGAAAAACAAGTCGCGCAGATTGATAGATGATTCTGATAACAACTTATATTTTTGCGATGAACCTCATTTTTGTAATGAGACCCAAAAAGCATTTCAGAAAAAAATTCTTCCCTGGATTTGCCATAAATTTGCTGCTTACGCTGAATAACTAAGTAAGCAAATATATCGAAGAAAAGAAGACGCCTGTAAGGGTATTTCAGTCCTTTACGTACAAGTAAAGGAACCAAAAGCTTTCCCCAAAAAGGAAATTTTCTAAATTGATGCACATTTCAACTGGACTCAGAAATACTACACTTTAATAGCATGAATCGTGTTTCAAAAACTCCGGTTTGTTACAGGATTAATTAAAAAATAGGATGTTAGCCCAATAAGTTTTATCAAACAGTTCATAGTGTTAAACTGTAATTAAGGAACGACTCAGCTCAATTCTAACCGAAATTCAAAAATGGAATTTTGATAACAATTAATAAGAATTGCGTTTTTATGCAGATTGCAAATATATAAATTTCGCTAAGTTTAATATCTACCCGCCAAAGGCTCCAAGCCTCAGAGGAAAAAGAGATTTTGAAAACAGGGACCCTGATTTTCGAAAAAGGGAGAAACACCCCCCAAAAAGTCCATAAATCTTAATGTAAATCAGACCTTCAGATTCAGCGTATCAGAAAATGTTATTGTGGGCTTTTTAACCTTTTTAAGAGACCGTAAGTCAATAAATCTTAATGTAAATCAGACCTTCAGATTCAGCGTATCAGAAAATGTTGTTGTGGGGGTTATGATCTCCTATCTGCACAAAAGTGGAATGTATGTTTTTGCCAGAAGACTGATCACGGATGCGTTTCTATTTGTTTTTTTTTGTCCTAGTGTCCTTTTTAAGAGACCGTAAAAATTGGAGGGCAACTAAACCTCCTCCCAAGACCTAATTTGTCTCTTATTTTGTTTTCGAATGTTATGATTTAAGGTCAATTTGACAAAAAAAAATCATCTCCTTCAACTACCGGACAAACGTATAATACAGAAGTAGAGAAACAAAATTCGGTTATATATTTGTACATTAGGGGGGTGGGGGGTAAAGCCTATCATATATTAAATACGTAACCCAACCTAGGTACCTTCCCCCCTTAAACCCCAAAAAACTAAAGTTTAAATATTGTAAACGCAGTTAGAAACCACTGTAGGAAATCCAATTCTCGGTTGAGAAATCCTGTGTAACTAATTTCTTTTTGCATCTATCTTGTTTAGCATACAGCTAATAGAGCATTACCACTTCCACTTTAGCTACTTTTGACTCTCCTAGAAAGGTGGTAGGTTAATAAAATGATGCTTTCAGGGATGGGTGTACAGGCTAATGTATGGGTACTTATGTACTATCTGGAACACACGCGAAAAACGAAGTTTGGTTGATGCTAATGAAGTAAAACAAAATAGGATAAAATATAATAGTTTAGAAACAAATATCCGCTATATATTTGCACATTAAGGGGGGTGGGGGGTAAAGCATAGCATATATTAAATACCTAACCTAACCAAACCTACGTACCTTTTTTTCCCTAAGCCCCATAGAACAGTAGTTTAAATATTGCAAACCCAATAACAAACCATGCTTTACAATCCATTTCTCTATTGAAAGAAATCCGTTTCGAAAGAAACCCGCATCTTCCCTATATAATATAGCGCATGTGTTCCAGATAGTACAGAAGTATTAAAGTATGTCACGGAAAGATATTTTGAAGTGCCTACTTCCACTCCTTCTCCCTCTCCCTCTAGAGGGTCCTTAAATTTGCCTAAATGACAGGTCTATACTTATTGAAATTTTGACAAAACAACATTTTACATTAATTTTCAGTTATCAGTTTCTTTTTCTCAAGGTTTAGTTCGAAAAATGCAATTCCTGTTATTTGAGTAGAATTTTAAGTCATATCAATGTTTTTTTTTCTTCAAAATTTAGGAAATGTATTTCCATATCTTTAAAATCTTATAAATTGGGATTGAGCAAAGTTGTGAACTACGCCATTGATTTACTGATTTCCACCATGAAAAAATGCAGCCGTTAAGAAGTGTCATATTATCTGGGAGAAATTTTTTGTAGTAATTTTCTGTTCTTGTAAAATAAATGAGATTATTTTTTATTTATTTATTGATGCTTCAGAAAGAAAAAAGGGAAACTGAATCCTGATAACTAGGATATTAGACTGCAGACCTAGGAAATTGAACAACGCTAGTGATGGAAATCCAATAAAAGAACTAGAAATCCAGCAAACAAAATGGAAATTCAATAAGGATCTTAAAATCCAACATGTTGTTTTGTCAACAAACTGAAAATTGAATTTGGGTATGGGAGTTCAACATTTTGTTTCTCAGCAAATTGGAAATTCAATAATGACCATGGAATTCAAAAATGGTCTCCAATATTCAATTTCAGCTGTTGAAATTCAAATTTTGTTGTTGATAAACATTACAAACAATTTTAGTTGAATCTAAAAAATTTTTAGATTCAGTTCTGTGTATTGGGCTAGCAGAACTTTAAAAAGTGATGTTTAATGGCACTCATTTTTAAGGCATATCCTGGGAAGGCAGATTTTAAACATATTACTCATATCTACGTGCTTTTTATCAATTTTACTATCCAAACGTGCCATATAGCGCTAAAAACAGCACTTTTGGTACCACTTCTTAAGTGGAAAAGTTTGGAAGCATAAAACTGTACCAGTGCAATAATTATTGTCCAAAGCACTTTACGGGAGGCTTATAAGTTTTCCTCACATATACTCCCCATTCACACCCTCTTAGTAAGTTTCATGAATCAACTAGTCAATACTAAAAGAAAAAGATTATTGCGAAAGCAAATTAACTAAAACTAAAAACTTTGCAACTAAACATCTACCAAAAATTAAGCTTGATTGATCAAAAGTTTTGAATTGAACCTTCAAACTTCACTCTGTGATGAAGCCTGTGTGCTAGTTCTAACGGTGGTAATTTAAGAGACGGAACGTCATTTCCCCCTTAGTTTTTGCTCCGGCCTGGGTTTTGAAGTCACCTTTTGTCGGTCATTTCATCGGAAAAGGCACTTGTTTCATTTAAAAAAGTTGGGGAAACAACCGAAAGTGCACTTTGTGGGAATGTTCTATCAAGTCGAATTTATAAAAAAGCGATCAAGTATAAATGTAAACTTTTAAATGAGCCCTTATACAGCTTTCTTTTGTTACAGAAGCCTTCTAGTTTCTGCTAGTCAGTAGGTGATTCATAAAGCCCTGTCTTCATTATGGCTTTTTCAGGCGAAGTCGGCCGAGTAAAAACAGCTTTTTGCTCATCGAAAAAATGTTCATTATGTTTTTGTTCCTGAAAAACATGTATTGTTTTGTGAAGTATGGATATATATAACGTATTTAGTGAAATATGGATATATAATGAGCAAACGCTATTCCGTATAAATAAAAAAGAGCGCTGTTTCTGCATTAAATTTTAATCAAAAACGAACAAAGATTAATTTTAAGAAAACAAAGTTTTTCCGAGGGAAGTAAAGAGCGAAGTTGAAACTTAAAACGGGTATAAATTATTACTTAACAACCTATTTAATATATATATTAATATAACTAGTATAAATAACCAACTAATTGTGTTTCCCTATGCTTTTAGGATTATACAAAACCAGCGCTTTACGGAAAACACAAAATACTCCAGGAGTTTTGGTGCAGTTAAAACAAACCAATTAAGGACACTTTTCACAGAATCAAAATATTATCAATTCGATTTAGAATAAAACAATATTCAATTTTACAATTTTCTTTATTTTTTTACGTTTGATTTGGTAGTACTTCTTTAAAATAGTTAATACTAGTAAGTAGCTCTTAGGTTGGTTCTGAAAAGGACATGTCATTATTAGTTTATACACAATTTCCAAGTAAGGCCATCTTGCTAGTATTAGGACTATAGACTAGCTTTAGAATTCCTATCATAGCTTGAAATTCACTCTTGTATAGAGAGAAATAATCGGATTTCCAGAGTTCATATTACGTCTTATTTGATCTTCATTCCAAGTGATACTAAAGCATATTTCTTATAATTTAAGACTGTATATTACCCACAATTGGTATTATAACTGGTGAGAGCAAAATGCTGCTTGATAAATCAATCCAATATTTCTGTATGCTGTTCAATTAATTCGCGGTTATTAAAAAATATTAATAATTAATTAAAGTGTTTTTAATTAAAGTGTTTTTAAGATAATTGTAATTGTATACTGAAAGTTACTAATGTCGAAACTGGTGTAAGACTATGAAAAGCCTTATAGATTGGTGTAGTGGTGTCAGGCTAAATACTCACTTTTGACTCTTAAATCAATAATCCTGCTTTTTATACTTGACCTTTGTGTTTTCAGTAAAGCGCTAGTTTTCTGTAATCATAAAAGCATAGGGAAATATAATTAGTTGTTTTTTTTTTACACTAGTTATATTAATATATTAAATAGGCTGTGAAGTAATAATTATTGTCCGTTTTAAGTTTCAATTTCGCTCTTTACTTCCCTCGGAAAACTTTGTTTTTTTAATTAATTTACAAAGGATTCGTTTTATACAGGCCTAATGTGAGGCCCTTATCCCTTAGGTTGCACTTATGTTACCTCTGAAGGGATATTTTGGATCTTTGGATCGTTCTGACTAAAATAGCTATCCTAATTTGGCTTGCACACATGGACCTCACTGTAGGTCCTTCAATCACAAAAACTTAAAAATTCTCGACTTCAAGACAGTGTAACCCTTGTAAACCACAGTGTAAACCACATGCTCACCTTTCTATCACAGGTAGCGCAATAGCTCTGCCTAACGAAGAACGATGTGGGCACTATGTATTCTTTATCTTTTAGACCAGGGCAGTTCGTATCGAAGGAGTTATCGCAGACACTTCGAAAAGGGCTCATTGCGATTGGAGAAAAAGAAAAACCTCTCACACCCTCCATTTCCCCAAATACATCTAATCAAAATTTTAGATAGCCATTTTGTTCGACGTAGTTGAAAGATCCGGCAAATATGTCTTTGAGGATGTCACTTTCCCCGAGCCCTCAGGGCGAGGGTTGTAAGTTCTGCCCAGGGGGCACATAAGGTTTTCATACGAAGCGTTGTCGTAGAAACTTCCAAAGAGGCTCATTCAATTGGAAATTGAAGGGTAACTAACCCCCCTCTTAAGCCCATCATTTCCGCAAACACATCCAATCAAAATTTTGAGATAGCCATTTTGTTTAACGTAGTTGATAGTTCTGGACATTAGGTCTTTGAGTATGACAACCCCCCCCCGCCACAGCCCCCAGCTGGAAAGCGTTGCCGCAATAACTTCAAAAAGAGCTCATTCGATTGAAAATTAAAAGGGATAGTGCCCTTTTTAATAGTTGAGAGTGATTGGAGGGCAACTAACCTCCCTTCTCACGCCCACCATTTCCCCAAACACATACAATCAAAATTTTGAGATAGGCATTTTGTTCAACGTAGTAGAAAGGTCCGGAAATCATGTCTTTGAGGATGACACTCTCCCAACAGCCCTCAGGGCCAGAGTTGTAAGTTATACCCTGGGGGCATATAAGGTTTTTATAGAAAAAGCTGTCGTGGAAACTTCAACAAGGGCTCATTCGATTGGAAATTGAAAGGGCAAGTGCCATTTTTAATAGTCAAAAGTGATTGGAGGGCAACTAACCCCCTCTCACGCCCACCATTTCCCCAAACATATCCAATCAAAATTTTGAGACAGCCATTTATTTCAACGTAGTTTAAAGGTACAGAACTATGTCTTTGAGAATGACACTCCCGCCACAGCCCTCAAAGCAAGGATTCTAAGTTATATCCTGGGGATATATAAGGATTTTATAGAAAGCGTTGTAAGTGATAATAGTTGAAAGTGATTAGAGGGCAACTAACCCCCCTCTCACGTCCACCATTTCCTCGAGCACATCCAATCGAAATTTTGAGATAGCCATTCTGTTCAACGTAGTTGTAAGGTCCGGAAATTATGTCTTTGATGATGAAAACCCCCCACAGAACCCGGGGCAAAGGTTTTAAGTTATGCCCTGGGAGCCTCTAATATTTTTATAGAAAGTGTTGTCATAGAAACTTAAAAAAGGGCTCATTCAATTGGGAATTGAGAGGGCTAGTGCCATTATTAATAGTCAAAAGAGATCGGAAGGCGAATACCCCCCCCCCTCACGAATCATTTCCCCAAAACACTTCCAATCAGCATTTTTATATAATAATTTTTTAAACGTAGTTGAGGGGGTCCGGAAAAAAAGTGTTAACTGAAAGTAAGGGGCGACATTAAAATTTAAAACAAACAGAAATTATTCCGTATATGAAAGGGGCTGTCCCCTCCGCAACGTCTCGCTCTTTACGCTAAATTTTTTATTGTTTAAAAAAATAAAGTTGTGTGACAGAGTCAAACTTTAGCGTAAAGAGCGAGGCGTTGAGGAGGGGACAGCCCCTTTCATATACGGAATAATTTCTGTTCGTTTTAAGTTTTAATGTCGCTCCTTACTTTCAGTTAAAATAATTTGTTTTTTTATTTAATTTCTGAACGTTTTTAAATTAATGCAGCTTTGATTTTGGCTCAACGTACATAAATAATTAGAACGAAATTTGCATATTAATTTTATTGTTTTGGCTAAATGGCTTTCTCGAAATTTTGTTATGACGTAACTTACGAATTAACTTACGTAACGAACTTCCAAGGCCGTATCCAGGGGGGGGGGGGGTACCCGGTTTGACCCCCCCCCCCCCGAAATGCTTGTTTGACTCGTAAAAACGTATCAAAAATGGACATAAACAAATTTCGTATGCGTTTTTGAGGTTTTTTGTGCAACACCCCGCCCCCCCTAACAAAAAAATTAGTAACCCCCCTCCCCCCAAACAAAAATCCTGGATGCGCTTCTGCGAACTTCTATATTTGTATGTTTGTATTACGTATATTAGGGAGTTTGACCCTAGTCAATACCTCGCTCTTTACGCTAAAGTTCGAATTTTGTTAGAATGATAAATCCCTGAATCGAAAAGGCCAGTTAATTAGAGTAGAAAGCTCTTTGGATAGTACTAAAAAAATTTAGCGTAAAGAATGAGGTATTGACTAGGGGGCGAACCCTTCATATACGTAATAATTTCTGTTCTTTTGGAGTTTTAATACTGCTCCTTACTTTCAGTTGAAAACTTGTTTTTTTTTCTTTAACTTCTGATCGTTTTTTAAATAATGAGGGGAAATCCAGCACCCCCTTCATAAAAATGTCCTTTCTCCCACGGAAACATCCTCCATGGAAAGATCTTCCCCCAGCCCCCCCCCCCCAGAAAAAAATCCCTCCTGACACGACTGTATTCTTCCATTTACCAATAGGCCTACTATATGTAAACACTGGGCAAAGTTCACAACTTGCAGCCCTTCCCACGGGAACTGTGGGGGATTAAGTCATCCTCAAAGACATATTCATTCGATTTTCGACAATGCTGTACAAAATGGCTATTTCAAAATTTCGATTGGGTCACTTCGGAAAAAATGAGCGTCGGAAGAGGGCATGTTGTCTTCCAATTGTTTCGGTCGCTTAAAAACACCACTAAAATTTTTACTTTTTGTTCAAATTAGCCTCTCATGGTATTCTAGGACAACTGGATTGATACAATTATCCCTGGGGTAAAAATAAGACAAAAAACAATAAAATTACTCTTCCTCCTCAATTTGAAAAAAAATTTCGGATAGCCGTGTACACAAAGGAACTCCAATAGCATTTCAGTGCATAACAAGTGGTATGCCTGAGCCTATTGTGATGTGGCTTTTCAAAGATCGACCAGCAGAGGAATATCCAGAAGTTTCTGTATCAAAGGATAGAGATAAACACACCTTTGCAATATTGACAGCTGAAATTTTTCATAGTGGCAAGATAGTTTGTGTGGCAGAAAATGAATCTGGTGTGGCTACTTGCAGTGCTACATTGACTCTCCACAAAAAAAAACAAATAAGCACGCATCCGTGATCTTTCTTCTGGCAAAAAATACAAAAGTTTTAATTTTTCCATATAAGAGCTTTAAACCGCTATAGTAGGGTTCTCTATTACGTTAGATCTGATGGTGTGATTTTCTTTAAAGTTTCTTGACTTCTAGGGGTTGTTTGTCATTTTTTTGAAAATAAGGCAAATTTTTTCAGACGCGTAACTTTTAATGGGTAAGATTAAACTTGATAAAACTTATATATTTGAAATCAGCATAAAAATCTGATTCTATTGAAGCATCTATTGGTTTCAAAATGACGGTTTTTAGAGTTTTGGTTACTATTGAGCCGGGTCGCTCCTTACTTACAGTTCGTTACCACGAATTGTTTGATAAGCAATTCTGTACAATTTCCATAGTGGACGCTTTCGAGATTTTCGAGTCATTGGAGACGCTTAGATTTGCAATGGTGATACCAATGAGACATCTCAGGTGAGAGCTCACTCTCAAGAGTTTTAATCTTAAAACTAAAATTTTATCCTCAATATGAACCAAAAAACCCTAGTGAAGTGTATATTCCAAAATCGGAAACACTTGGTGCACGTCCTAGATTGTCTAGGGAAATCCTCCCAGGAAAAAGTGTTGGCTCACTCCTTCAAAAGAAGTGTCACCTGATACGACTAAAGCGGGGCTCCCACGGCGTCAATAAAGTTAATAAAGCTGTCCACAAAGTTAATAAACCGTTTTCCTCGCATAACTTTGTTGACTTTACTGAAGCCGGAAAGACGTTAAACGTTATTTAACTTTTTGAAAAAAGTCCGCCAGGTTCAGGCAAGAGTAGAAGAAATAATAAAAGTTTTATTTGATCAGCTTACAAATAACTTCCTATGAGCATCATCGTGCAAGCTTGTTAAAATATTTATCTTGGTAAAATAAACAAAACATTATTTCATTTATTATTGAAAGAAAAAAATGCTTAGAAAGATAGTTTCCTCAGCTCCATGTCTCAGTATTTTAGTTACTTTCTATGAAAAATTGCTGTTAAGTCAAAGAGATGAAATCCTTGTGTGAGCGGGACAAACTTTATGGTTCATACTTTCATGACAAACTTCATTAGCTTTATTGACGCCGTAAGAGCCTCGCTTAAAGAAGTGACATTGCGGATTTAAAGTGGTAACTGAGTTTCACTTCAATGCCAAAATTTTACTCCTGCCATTTTGTTCCTGGAACAAAAAATCTGTTCCAGCCACTGTATTCCGCCTATTTCAACGGCACTTCTATGACAAACGTCCTACTGCTCAAGTTGTTCATTCATTGACGCATTACAGAACCGTTTTCTTTAAATTTTAACCAGGTTCAAATTAAAAAGAAAATGTAAAAAAGGTGAAACCCAAATTTGCTAATTAGTAAGAAATTATCAGAAAAAAGCTAAACGTCGCTATAATCACAATTAATGTTAGAATTTTTGTGGCATAGGAAAAATTGTATTGAACTAAAATTACGATGATTATACTTAAGGGGATAAAGATTTGAGTCAAAAACAAGAAGAAACGCTAGACTATGCCCAAGGATAATCAGGGGGCTTCAACTACAGAAATTCAGAGAAAAACCTTGTTAAAAAATTTTCTCGACAGATGCACATCAAAAATAAAATTTGCATTTTCAAGCAGCCTTATAAACACAAACTTCCAGGGGCTCGAAATAAGGTACATCGGAACAGGAGTGGATCTACAGTAAAAGCTTGGGGAGGGGGGGCAATGTGGCAAGGGCGCCAATAAGTGAAATCTTGGGGGGCAATGTGACAAGGGTGCCAATAACTGAACAAATTGACAAATTTATTTTAAAAAAAGATTAGAAAACAGAAAAAAACAAGAAATGAGGGTGTCAAAAAATCTCGGGAGGGGGGGATCAGGTCCCCCTGGATTCACCACTCATCAGGGGAAATAATCTCCCTCATTAAAAAAAAATCCTTGCCCTCATCAACATTTTGTGAATTCAAACCCCTGCTTACTTTCTCTAAATAAATTTACAGGACATCTAGTGCTGGATTGTATAAGACGCTGGAGAGTAAGGATTATTACTTAGCAGCCCCCGTCCTGGAATAAACTATAGTTCAAGCTAATTCATGAGTCACTTTGTCACTGATGCCCTTAACAGACAAAAAGATACCTTTCGTGCAATTATAATGGCAAGATCTTTCTCTGCACATACTTCCTTTTTTTTGCTACTCAGCCTGATGCAGCCTATGATTACTGCTATTACTGATCACAGCATGAAGCTTCTACCTTTAATTGGGTAAGGAGTAATTGATGTTAAATTTGGGCTTTATAAACCCATTTAGGAATAGAAATGTCTAATATGAGTGATCTGTTTTTTTGTTTCATTTCCTGCACGGAGGTGGAAGCTTAATTTGAAGTGTCAATGACACCGCAGGGTGCCACCTAAGTCACCTTCAAATTTTCAATAGAAGAAAATTAGAAACTACTAAAAGATCGGTTTTTCAAACAAGATCTGCACCAGAGACATAACATCTGCACCACAGACAAACAGAGGAACTACCTGTAATAAACATTGTTTTTTCACTAGCTAAAACTTTTACATAGTAAATTTTAAAATCAATCAGATCTTGAAACAGAAGGATCTTTTGTCTCTCCGGAAATAAGGGATAGTGCGAGCTCACGAAATCTGTCGTAGATGTGAACCATTGAAACCAACGCACGTTTTTTTCCTGCAAAATTATGGGAAAGTAATCTCCTTTTTCTGTCTGCATGGACTCAACCCAAAAATGCGGCCCACGGTCTGGCAGAGTTCCATCAGTTTTCTCCTTAAAGAAGCATTTTTAGGGTGATACCCTTGAGTTCTCGGAAAACTCTGCAGACAACTTAAAAAGGACCGCCGTTCAGGTATGTCAATATTCTAATGAAATGGTGAAATAAAGTTAGCACTTTAAGTTTTTTTCTGGGGGGGGGGGATTAATACCGATGGTTGTCTTTTTTGTTATTCTATTGAATACTTTTTTATATGCTCATATTTGGCTTACAATAAGCTTATTGTTATTACCATAAGAATGAAACTAAGGTTTGAATATACATGATTTGGATTAGGTGTTGCTGAAAATCACCAGATTAAAATTCTGAAAAAAATTAGAAGGAAACCTCTTTAACTCTCTATGGATTCAATTTGAACCTATCTTATTGTCATCAAAATTGCTATTAAAAGTATACGACGTTGTGAATTACAAAGAACAGCACAATTGCAGAAAAGAAGAAAGAAGAGAGATAAATGTCCAACAGTTTCGTGTTAAAAAAATAATTCTAATTGCATTGGCTCATTTTTGTGACGTCAATGATTATATTTTTATTCCTTAGCCAGTCACACTCTTCCTTAAGCGAATGTCGAAAAGGAAAGCCATTCATCCATATTTCACGCTGTTGCTTATTCCTGTTATTTCTATGCCACATTTTGAGGCAGAAAAAGAAGCATAAACCTGATCGGAAAATATAAAATTTTAAGCAAAAACAAAAGAAAGATTTTTCACAAGAAAACTCTCTGTTTCTCTGTGATAGGTATGATAATTGTAAAACCACTGTTGCAAAAAATACTATTGTTACGAGAACGTAAACTGAAAAAATTCTGACCATAAAAGATGATTAAAAAAAATAGTAAAACTTAGCCTACCCTTTTTATATAAATGCTAAGCCAGATTTTGTTGGTTTTCCGGGCGAATAATAGGTTTTCTGCTTCTTCTTCATATCATAAATGCGGTTGCCAGGCGAAAGCAATGTTAAATAGGAGTAAGTTGATTTGATCTTAGTTTTCCCATTAGGTGAAGAAGATGCCAGAGGAGAGGCAGGAATGGGGCTAAATCTTGGTGGCATATCAGCTATCACAGGTTCGTGTTCATGAACTTCAATGGGAGGAGCCTAAAATCCAAAAGAAAAATTATTGTTTAAAAAAATCTATTTAGATTCAGCGACATAAGCAGAGGGGGGGGGGGGTTATCTCTTGATGGTCGGGTGGCAAATTCCTTTAATGAGAAAGAAACATAAAAAAATCACCTGAGGGTACTCGAAGAATATTAAGCAACAGCGAAGTTGTAGCCTACACCATGATTGACTATATTCCAAAAAAAAAGATAATACGACTGCGATAATTCAAAAAGCGAAAGATTATTTGGCATTGTTTCATGCACATTCGGGGTTGCCACCGTCCGGGATTAATCCCGGTTTTCTGGGATTTTTTTGTAGTCCGGGATTTTTTTGTGTCCGGGATTTTTTTTAAAAAAAACGAGATTTTTTGCTAAAAATAGTTGTCTAAGATGGTTTTGAATACAAAAAAGGTAAATTGTCTAACTGAGGCTCTAGATTTGTTTTCTATAGGTTTTGGCTCAGAAGAACAGATTTGATGAGGATAGCGCCGATAAATTTGTACAGATATCGAAAAAACCACCAAGTTTTTGAAAAAAAACTGCCTAGTCTGGACGACTATTCATTTTTCCAGATTTCCGTCCCATTTTCCAGATATTGGATAGTCTAGAGACGCTATATGGCTGCGAAGCGTGACGTTAATTCTTGGGCGGGAAATTCAAATAACGATGAACGTGGACACGTCAACACGTTTTCTCGGAACTTTGGTGAATTGCTTTGGCCTAAAATATTTGTCGTAGATCCTAACAATCCACCAGAACGTTTTCACAGAAATAATACTAGGAATATTGACAATCAGTTGTTAGTTACAACTAGAAACCACGTTTCACCGTACTTCGAATTACGCGCTTTGATTTTTACGTCATCACTGTGCAGCCCTATGTTGTATAGTCTAAAAACCGTGATCCGGGATTTTTCGGGATTTCTTTAGGAAAAAAATTAGGATTTTATTTTTGAGCTGGTGGCAACCCTGTTTATAGGCCTATACCATTTTCTACGAAAAAAATCTAGTCTTGTCAATGTTTACAAAAAAAAAAACTGAAGAACCAAAACATTACAAAGAGGGGTAACTCGCTCCGAGGCACTCCCACCGTGAGTACATACCTGATGGAAGTTATAGGGTTCAATATGAACTACTCTCAAGGCCGTATTCATACAGGGGGGTTTGGAACCTCCCCCCCCCCCGTAACAAAAATGAATATAATAAAGTTTTTGCTGAGTTTTTTTAAGTTTTTTTTTTGTACCCGCCCTCCACCGAAAAAAATACTTTTGTAAGCCCATACACCCCCCCCACCCCTCCCCCGAAAAAAAATACTGGATACAACCCTGACTACTCACAATCATTCAATTCAGATACATTAATTTTCAAAAACATTCAATGACAGCCATTTTATCTGCGGAAGTATTGAATACCGTGAGTATATGAAATAATTTAAAATATTCATTAGTCATTGGACAGTTACATAAAATAAATTTGTCAATACTGGAGTACAATTTTCTTCCTTTCAGAACCCATAGCATTTTGTTTCAGGATTTACGATATTTCTGACGACAAAGGTCACGGTGTTATCATAAAAAAATATACACGGCATCAAAAACAGTCTTCTTTGACACTGTACGCCTTAGATGGGTTTCAAGCTCAAAAAACTATATATATATATATATATATATATATATATATATATATATATATATATATATATATATATATATATATATATATATATATATTATACAAATATAAATTTTTTCCCAAGATTTTTGACATGGATAAGGTCATCAATACATACCGTACCTTTGAAAATCAAAAATATAGACTGGGTAAATCGTTGGAAGAAAAATAAGTTTTTGTCCCACAACCTGAACAATTAAAAGATACAAAGGCGGTCGTCAATACCTTCCATACCAAGTAAAATCAAAAGCCTAGACTAGATAAATCGTTGAAAAAAAAAGAACTTTTTATCCCACCACCTGAACAATTAGAAGAAACAAAAGTTCGACGACATGTCTTTCATAATGACAGAAGACAATCCGAGGCAAAAGTTAAAGGTCCAAGTGTAAAAAATGAAAAACAAAGACAGAGGCGGTTAGAAGATTTTCGATAGCGACAACTAGAGCGTGCTAAAAATGAAAAGCAAAGACACACGTGGTTAGAAGACATATGTCAAAAATGAAAATGAAGAGCAGCGAGTCAATGAAAATCAACCTGGACAGCGAGAATCAAAACGTGTCAAATTGAAAATGATAAGGATAAGGTCGCCAATACGTACCATACGTTTTTAAAAAAATAACAACAAAGATTCGGCTATATGCATTGCATAATCACGAAAGATAAGCCGAGGTGTAACGAACCGAACGAATTGAAAGTGATAGCGATGATGATTGGATTTTGGATTTTGACATGGATAAGGCCATCATTACCTACAATACCTTTGAAACTCAAAAATATGGACTGGATAAATCGTTGGAATAAAGTTTTTATCCCACCACCTGAACAATCAGAGGCAACGTAGTAGCGTTGCCTATAGTAAAAGCCATACGGATCCAATGTTTTATTATTTATTTATTTATTATTTTGTTTTCCCCAGAGGCACTTCATATGGAAGCAGTGGCGTATCCAGGATTTTGTTTCGGGGGGGGGGGGGCCGTCAGTCTAAATTTTTATAGCAGTCATGTGAGCAAGAAAATTATCTATCATAGTGCAAGATTTCAGGCGGGAGGTAGGGGGGTAGCTAGGTAAAGAAATTAAAAGTACACACTTGTCATGAGTATTTCTAGTTGTAGACTTTTTGTTTGAGAATGGATGACAATATTTTGCCAACAAAGTCAGAATTTAAAAAAAAAGTTAGAAGCAGTGAGAGTTTCTATTTTGGCTATTAGTTGTTTTGGAACTGCCACGAAGCAGCAGAATTTAGAAAATATAAAATAAAGAAGTGCATTATTCCTTATATTTGCCTATAGGACCCTTGTTTTAGAGAACCAAATAAATAAAAAATATTATATCAAAGACAATTGCCCAGAATTTGGTTTCGGAGGGGTAGGGCCTCAGTCTACCTATTATAACAGCCATGAAAGCAAGAAATGTATTGATATTAACATTGTTTACAGAGAATAAAGCACAATTAAAATTTAAAAAACAGAATCAACTGCACTTAGAGAAACGAGCAACGAAAGACGACCTAACCTCTCACAGTAACAGCCGCCGGTCTTTTTTGGCTGCAAATCGATAAAAAGCTTGGTCAGCATCAACCTGGATATCGTGGTTCAGGGTCATGTGAGCTAGTCCGTTCAGACTCTCCTCGCCCGTGGAGCTCCGCAGATAGGTTTTTAATCGCTTAAGACAGCTAAAGCTCCTCTCAGCGGAAGCGGTAGTCACTGATAATGTCTGAAAAATCGTCAAAAGCCCTCGAATGCATGGAAAAAATCTTGCATCGCATAACGCAAAAGTCGAAGCAACAGCTGATGGTTTCTCAGACTTTCCGAGCCACTTCTGTTTCCAAGGGACTAACTCACATTCGAGCGCACGTCTACCCCGTGAAATCCCACGTAAACAGCAACAGCGTTCACAAATTCATTAATATTTAATGACTCGTTGTTAGCTGGCAAAAGCCTTCCGATTTTGAAAGATGCCTCCTGATGGCGCAAAAATCTTTGATCAAGTTCTTCAGTAAGTGCAGAAAAGTAAGGTTCGAACAATGAATCGCGATAAAAAACCTTGATGGACTCATTATCGTTGATGGACGTTCGGCGGATAGACCTTGGAACAGCCGGAGCCACATTTACCTCTTGTGCAAGCTCATAGGCTTTCTGAAAAATTGTTTCAAAATCATTTTGTTTTTACTGCAGTAAAGTATCAGAACATAGCTTAATATGCCGACAGCACTCAACTAAGTCTAAATCTTCGGCTTGCAGTGCCTTAGAGACAGAGAGCATTATGGCACTAACAAACTCTAGCATAGCCAACGTGAACATAAAACTAAATTCGGTTGCTGCTGAAACCAACGCATTCGCTTTTGAAATAACTTATGTATCGCACCGTATGCTACCAACTATTTCCTCAAGTACGGAAATAATCGCACAATACCAAGACATAAAAACTAAAATGCAATCGTGGCGCTCCACCCATCTCGTTTCGCACAAGTTCACAAGCTTTCTCATGGGACTATCAGGACAAACGAAAACGACCGCTTCTACAAACATATTCGTTCTTTTTGGCGAAGATGATAAAAATGATATAATCCGCTGTATAGTAGCCAAGGTTGACCTAACAAGTCCTACCCTACTAGTTTTACATAAAGCCAAATTTAAGCTGTGCGATGCACAGTGGGTGTAGATCAAATACGGATATTTTTTTCCTAATTTCTGCTTGTGCACCAGAATAGCAGCCTGACATGTTGCTGGCCCAATCAAAACCAACCCCCACAAATGTCTCCATTTTTAAGCCGAACGCAATGAAGAGAAAACTGTAAAGCAACAGTCAGAAAAACTGTTACTACCGAGTAATTAGTAAAAAACACTAAATAAAGCAACCAGCTAAAAAAATAACTAGTTTCTCAGATATTTACTGTCCGATTTCACACCGACCTCTGCATTGGTTTGTGGCGACTCACGTAGTCCTACTCGTTGGCCCTGGACCATCACCCGTTTTAATCGGTCACTACTCAGCTTCTCAGAGCTTTCCCTCAGAAGCCACAACAGCGTGGATTTTTTTATTGGTGTTATGGAGCCGTCAGAAGTCTTGAGAAGACAAAACCTAGAATTCTTTCTTTTCGTCACAGGCTCACTAACCCATTTTTTCTCAACTTGGTGTTTCACACAGTGAGCAATTACTGGCAAATCTTCAAAGATGCCGTCACTTTCCAAGCCCGATTCAGTGTCAGTCGCGGAAGCCTTTTCCTGCTTATCGGACAGAGTATTTTCCTCTGAGTCATCGTCTGAGTCACTGTCGTGAAGTGCAGAAAGACGAACATTCGGTACTTGGTGACCGAAAGCAGAAAGTACGTCGTCGGGTATCAAGGGTTTCATTATTCGCTGGCTTTCAATACGAGCACGCCCTAGCTCGAGCTTGATTTCATCGTCCCCGGGCAAAGAAAACCGGAACTGGCAGACACAACACCAATGGATCTAAGTCGCTTGGCCTTGGGCAAGGACAACTGTTCATTAGAATATTGAGCTTCAAAATCCGTTATACTTTCATATCGACGAATTCGATGTAGAAGTTGGAGGAACGAAAAGTTTATTACAGTACTGTAAGTATAGTCCTTCTTTTGAATTCTAAGACGCCCCCGTACCAAACAGGTTTTTCTGGTAGGTAAACATGTCATTACACCTTTGCCGAGAGAAACGAGTACAATACATCTTTCAAAGAGGAACGAGTACTCAATACCGGGTCCTAGCGTGATTGATTTTTTGGACAATTACCTTTTGTCAAGACTAGTTTTTTGGGAATGTGTCGCTGCTAAAGCTAACTCTCATTGGAAAAGGGGGTATAAAGCTTTATTTTTTTGATAAGAATCGCACATTGAATGTATTGTTTGACGTGGGAATTTTTTATGAGCCAATCAGATGTTGTTCAATATACGATACCGTTATTTGTGGTTTGGATTTAAATAAAATATATAGTTATGTTATTTGATTTCCTGTATATGAATTCCTATGTTATTTCCTTGTCTGACTAGAAATTCCCTTGTTATTTGCTTGCATGTATAGGAACTCCCTTGTTATTTGCTTGAGTGTATAGGAATTCCCATGCTATTTGCTTGCATGTATAGGAATTCCCAAGTTATTTGCTTGCGTGTATAGGAATTCCCTTGTTATTTGCTTGCATTTATAGGAATTCCCTTGTTATTTGCTTGCGTGTATAGGAATACCCATGTTATTTGCTTGCTTGTATAGGAATTCACATGTTATGTGCTTGCATGTATAGCTATTCCCTCGTTATTTGCTTGCATGTATAGGAATTCCCATGTTATTTGATTGCGTGTATAGGAATTCCAATGTTATTTGCTTGCTTGTATATGAATTCCCATGTTATTTGCTTGCGTGTATAGGAATTCCCATGTTATTTGCTTGCATGTATAGGAATTCCCTGGTTATTTGCGTGCGTGTATAGGAATTCCCATCTTATTTGCTTGCTTGTATAGGAATTCCTAGGTTATTTGCTTGCGTGTATAGGAATTCCCATGTTATTTGCTTGCGTGTATAGGAATTCCCATGTTATTTGCTTGCATGTATAGGAATTCCCAAGTTATTTGCTTGCTTGTATAGGAATTCCCATGTTACTTGCTTACGTGTATATGAATTACCTAGTTATTTTCTTTCTCGCAGATTATCCACATGGTTTAGTTGGGTGTGTTTTTGGACTTCAATCTTTTATGTGCTTTCAGTCAAAGTAATACCAAGGGTCTGCTATAACAGTTATCGTAATTACCTTTGTATTGTATTGAAGGACAATGCCACACAAGGTTATTTTAGTGAGTTACTCTTACTTCCCATGTTATTTGAAGGGCTGATGTCCCCCCCCCATGCTCTTTTAAGAGGTTACGTCCACTCCTATGCTATTCAAGGAGCGGATGTTACTTACTATGCGCTTCTAGGGGATTTTCAGGTTGGTTTTTCTGTAATTGGTAAACATTAAAAACAAAAATTTTGTGTTAAATAAGTAGTTCTTATATCTTTTAAAAGAGCTTTACGGGATTTGAGACACTCTTTTGCCTGATTCCGTTTGATTTTTCTTTACTTAGTGTTCATTAAAAACTAAATTTGTGTGTTAAATAAGTAGTTCTTGTATATTTTAAAAGAGCTTTACGGGGTTTGAGAGACTCGGTTGTCTGATTCCGTGTGATTTTTCTTTACTTGGTGCCCATTAAATAAGTTTCTAGCGAAAACCCCGTGTGGATGAGTTGAAATAATAAAATTTAACAAGAAATGGCTGAAAAGTGTTTTGGGGGAGATGAGTTGATTGGCAGAAGGATGTATTAGCGAATTTAAAGTGGAGGGCGAGTTGCTAGCGAAAAAATCTAAGCTAATAGGGGTTTTTGACCGTAAACTCTAGTTTTTTGTAAGAAAATTATGGAAAATACAATTCGTTGGTTCATATGTGAAACTTAAGTCCAGGTATGGATCTAAAAATAAAAAAATTCTGTATAATATGATCTAATAAGGATTTTTTACCATAAACTCTAGTTTCCTGTAAGAAAATTATGCAAAATACAATTCTCTCGTTCAAATGTGAAACTTAGGTCCATTCTCTGCTTCAAATGTGGAAAAAACCCGTGTGAATGAGTTAAAATAGAAATTGTTTAACAAGAAATGACTGAAAAGTGTTTTTGAGGAGATGGGTTAATTGGCAGAAGGATTTATTAGCGTAGTTATAGTGGAGGCCGAGTTGCTAGCGAAAAACCCGTGTGGATGAGTTGAAATAAAAATTTTTAACAAGAAATGGCTGAAAAGTGTTTTGGGGGAGATGGGTTGACTGGCAGAAGGATGTATTAGCGAAGTTATAGTTGAGGGCAAGCTGCTAGTGAAAAATCTAAGCTAATAAGGGTTTTTGACCGTAAACTCTAGTTTTTTGTAAGAAAATTATGGAAAATACAATTTGTTGGTTCATAGGTGAAACTTAAGTCCAGGTATGGATTGAAAAATAAACTATTTCTGTAAAATCTGAGATAATAAGGGTTTTTGACCATAAACTCTAGTTTCCTGTAAGAAAATTATGGAAAATACAATTCTCTCGTTCAAATGTGAAACTTAGGTCAATTCTCTGGTTCAAATGTGAAACTTAAGTCAAGTTTCGGATACTCATAATAATGAGGACTGATGGTTCTAATTAAATATTTTTTTTCATAAAAGAAAACTATTTTTTTAAACTTCGAAATTATTAAACTTTTTTTTTTTTTTACGTATATTAAAATGAAAAAATATTCTTACGGCTCTAACGATTGTACTCTGTGATTGGTCAGAGACACAATGTTACTTTCCCACTGATATTCTACGTCAGGATATCGACACTACCTAGTCTATCACATGTATTAAATCAGTATCTTTTACGCAGTAGTACGATAAACACATAAGTCATATCTTTTAAAAAAGTGAGGATGGAGCATTTTAATAAAGTGTGTTCACATGTCAATGTTATTGTAGCATTGAATGCTGACAAGGAGAAGTATTTAAACTATGAAACAAGTAAGAATATTAGCACTATTGGAAATGTATGTGTGCATTGTCATGACAGTAAGGAATTTAATTTCTTTGGAGTACCAAAAAAATTCAACTCTTTTTATGGTGGATATGCAAGAGTGAGATATCCAGAGATGGTAGCGCTCGAAGAAAATGCCAACATAAAAATAATAGTTGATGAAGAGGGACATCTTCTTGCCAGTGCTTGTGGTAAAATGCTACTTATTGTTACACCCCATCGTCAACTTTCGGGTATTAGTATTCAACGGAAGATCAAAAGAAGACATGCATAGTCTTCTACTAATATCATAAACCATATCTTGTCGACGTGCCGAAACTGTTACTTTTGTAAAAATAATGTTGTAATAGACAGTGAAATTGCCGGAAAAATAAAAAGGGCATTGGCAGAAAATATCACTAAGGAATATAAAGATGAATCGACGAAAAACAAAGTACCAGCAAACGTCACTACCATTAATCAAACAATTAATGAACCAAATAATAGCAAAGATGAAATGCATATTGAAAATGTGGATGACCCTCCATTAGAAATGTGTTCACATGTTAGTGTTATTGTAGCATTGAATTCTGACAAGGAGAAGTATTTGAACTATGAAACAAGTACAAGTGGTAGCACTATCGGAAACGTATGCGTGCGTTGTCATGACACTAAGGAATTAAATTTCTTTGGAGTACCAAAAAAATTCAATTATACAAATGGTGGATATGGGAAAGTATCATTTCCAGAGATGTTAGTACTCAAAGAGAATGTCAACATAAAAATAATAGTTGATGAAGAGGTATCTCTTCATGCTAGTGCAATAGGTAACATACTACCTATTGATCGAACCTTTCGTAGACTCTTAGGTATTAGCATTCAAATGAAAGCAAAGAGGAAAAGACAGGCCTACTCTGCTACTAATATCATAAACCATATCGTGTCTACGTGCCTAAACTGTTACCTGTGTAAAAATAATGTGATAATAGACAGTAAAATTGCCAGAAAAATAAAATGGGTATTGTCAGAAAATATCACTATGGAATATAAAGATGAAACGATGAAAAAAAAAGCACCAGCAAACGTTACTGGCATTGATCAAACAGTCAATGAATCAAATAATACCAAAGACGAAAAGCATATTGAACCTGTTCATGAGACACCAGTAAAAATTGTGTATGATTCAAAATGGAATAATGATTATTCCACTGATTATGAACTAAGAGAAGACAATAACTACGATATAAAGAGAGAACATGGTGAACCATTTTATGGAACAGATTCAAAATGTCCAAAGTTAATCATTTATATTAATAATGTATAATAATATATTTTTGTATTAATATTCTACATAACACTATTTCATTAAAAACATTACATTGTTATGTTTTAATTATTTTTTAGAGTAAGCTAGCACATCAAGCGTTTAGAATGTCTATTAAAACATCGACGATGTAAAAAAAGGAATTTGCGTACATCTATTGTCAAACACATGGGATAATATTGTCGAAATATAGCTATCAGAATGAAAAATTGTAGGTAAGTAAGTAAGCAAGTAAGTAAGTAAGTAAGGAAGTAAGTAAGTAAGTAAGTAAGTAAGTAAGTAACAAACTCTTTCTGGAATTCACCTCATGGATACACAATGCAGAAATTTCATTTAAGAAATTATGAAAAAAATTGTAAGAAAGTAACAAAAAATTGTAAGCAAGTAACAAACCCTTTCCTGAAGTCACCTCTCAGATCAAACGCTTTATTGATTCCACATCTTGTATATACATTACAGATACTCCATTAAAGAAATTATTAAAAAAATCGCAAGTAAGTTACTTTTTTTCTCTTTATCACAAACAATTTTCACTTAGCTCCATGATGTAGAAATTTAATTAAAGAAATTATGAAAAAATTCTCAGTAAGTAACAATTTATTTCTTGAAGTCAACTCTTAGATACACAATACGGAAATTTCATTCAAGAAATTATGAAAGTATTTGTAGGTAAGTAACAATCTCTTTATTGATTTCACCTCTTGAATATACAGTGCAGATACTTCATTCAAGAAACGTGATTAAACACGTTTTTTGAAACTACATGCTATTTGCATGCCTTTCCTTGGCACCTTTCCAGATGAGCGGGGATTCCCCACTGCTTCCTACCCATTGCAAAAAGTGAGCAGTACGAAAACTCCACGTTTTCAACCAGACTGGTGTTTTGGTTTTTTAGACAGCACGAGAGACATGCAAATTCGACATAGCTTTATTTCATTTTTTAAAATTCTAGAAATTATGAAAAAATTCTCAGCAAGTAACAATTTCTTTCTTGAAGTCAACTCATGTGTAGAAATTATGAAAAAATTCTCAGTAAGTAACAATTTCTTTCTTGAAGTCAACTCTTGGATACACCATACGGGAATTTCATTCAAGAAATTATGAAAAAATTGTAACTAAGTAGCAAATTCTTTCTTGAATTCACTTGTTGAATAAACAAAAAGACATTTCATTCAAGAAATTATGACAAAATTCTAATTAAGTAACAAACTCTTTATTGTTTTCACGAGTTATATATACGATGTAGAAATTAAATTCAATAAATTATGAGAAAATTGTAACTAAGTATTAAATTCTTTCTTGAATTCACCTGTCGTATAAACAAAAAGACATTTCGTTCAAGAAATTACGACAAAATTCTAAGTAAGTAACAAACTCTTTATTGTTTTCACGAGTTAGATAAACGATGTAGAAATTAATTTCAAGAAATTATGAAAAAATTCTCAGTAAGTAACCATTTCTTTCTTGAAGTCAACTCTCGGATACACAGTACGGAAATTTCATTCAAGAAATTATGAAAATATTTGTAAGTAAGTAACAAACTCTTTATTGATTCCACCTCTTGGATATACAGTACAGATACTTCATTCAAGAAATTATGAAAAAAATCGAAAGTAAGTAAGTAACATTTTTTTTTTCTCTGTCAACTCTTAGATACACAATACGGAAATTAAATTAAAGAAATTATGAAAGTAGTTGTAAGTAAGTAACAGTCTCTTTATTGATTTATTCTCTTGAATATACAGTACAGATACTTCATTCAAGAAACGTGATTAAACACGTTTTGAAACTACATGCTATTTGCATGCCTTTTCTTGGCACCTTTCCAAATGAGCGGGAATTCCCCACTGCTTCCTACACATTGCAAAAAGTGAGCAGTACGAAAACTCCACGTTTTCAACCGGACTGTTTTTTTAGACAACACACCCACAGAGATGACACACACAATACGGAAATTTCAGTCAAGAAATTATAAAAAAATATTTGTAAGTAAGTTCCAAGCTCTTTATTGATTTCACCTCTTGAATATACAGTACAGATACTTCATTCAAGAAAACGTGATTAAACAAGTTTTGAAACTACATGCTATTTGTATGCCTTTCCTTGGCACCTTTCCAAACGAGCGGGGATTCCCCACTGGTTCCTACACATTTCAAAAAAAAGTGAGCAGTACGAAAACTCCACGTTTTCAATCAGACTGGTTTTTTAGGGACCAATCAGGAGAGATATGCAAAGTCGACATAGCTTTATTTCATTTTTTAAGGTTCATTTAGACGGGGTTACGTGCGCACACGTAACCCCGTCTAAATGAACCTTAAAAAAATGAAATAAAGCTATTTCGACTTTGCATATCTCTCCTGATTGGTCCCTAAAAAACCAGTCTGGTTGAAAATGTGGAGTTTTCGTACTGCTCACTTTTTTTGCATTGTGTAGGAACCAGTGGGGAATCCCCGCTCGTTTGGAAAGGTGCCAAGGAAAGGCATACACATAGCATGTAGTTTCAAAAACGTGTTTAATCACGTTTTTCTTGAATGAAGTATCTGTACTGTATATTCAAGATGTGAAATCAATAAAGAGCTTGTTACTTACTTACAAATATTTTGTTTTTAATATATGGAATGAAATGTAAGTAGTGTGTGTCATATCTGTGGGTGTGTTGTCTAAAAAACAAGTATGGCTGAAAACGTGGAGTTTTCGTACTGCTCACTTTTTGCAATGTGTAGGAAGCAGTGGGGAATCCCCGCTCATTTGGAAAGGTGCCAAGAAAAGGCATGCAAATAGCATGTAGTTTCAAAACGTGTTTAATCACGTTTCTTGAATGAAGTATCTGTACTGTATATTCAGGAGAAGAAATCAATAAAGAGACTGTTACTTACTTACAAATAATTTAATAATTTCTTTAATTTAATTTCTATTTTGTTTATCTAAGATTTGAAATATAGAAAAAAAAATGTTACTTACTTACTTTAGATTTTTTTCATAATTTATTGAATGAAGTATATGTAATGTATATAAAAGAGGTGGAATCAATAAATAGTTTGTTACTTACTTACAAATATTTTCATAATTTCTTGAATGAAATTTCCGTACTGTGTATCCGAGAGTTGACTTCAAGAAAGAAATGGTTACTTACTGAGAATTTTTTCATAATTTCTTGAAATTAATTTCTACATCGTTTATCTAACTCGTGAAAACAATAAAGAGTTTGTTACTTACTTAGAATTTTGTCGTAATTTCTTGAACGAAATGTCTTTTTGTTTATCCAACAGGTGAATTCAAGAAAGAATTTACTTCTTAGTTACAATTTTTTCATAATTTCTTGAATTTAATTTCTACATCGTATATCTAACTCGTGAAAACAATAAAGAGTTTGTTACTTACTTAGAATTTTGTCATAATTTCTTTAATGGAATTTCTTTTTGTTTATTCAACAAGTGAGTTCAAGAAAAAATTTTCTACTTCGTTACAATTTTTTCATAATTTCTTGATTGAAATTCCCGTATTGCGTATTCAAGAGTTGACTTCAAGAAAAAAATTGTTACTTACTGAGAATTTTTTAATAATTTCTACACATGAGTTGACTTCAAGAAAGAAATTTTTACTTGCTGAGAATTTTTTCATAATTTCTTGAATTTTAAAAAATGAAATAAAGCTATGTCGACTTTGCATGTCTCTCGTGTTGTCTAAAAAACCAAAAAACCAGTCTGGTTGAAAACGTGGAGTTTTTCGTACTGCTCACTTTTTGCAATGTGTAGGAAGCAGTGGGGAATCCCCGCTCATTTGGAAAGGTGCCAAGGAAAGGCATGCAAATAGCATGTAGTTTCAAAAAACGTGTTTAATCACGTTTCTTGAATGAAGTATCTGCACTGTATATTCAAGAGGTGAGATCAATAAAGAGATTGTTACTTAACTACAAATACTTTCATAATTTCTAGAATGAAATTTCCGTATTGTGTATCTAAGAGTTGACTTCAAGAAAGAAATTGTTACTTACTGAGAATTTTTTCATAATTTATTGAATTAAATTTCTACATCATGGAGCTAAGTGAAAATTGTTTGTGATAAAGAGAAAAAAAGTTACTTACTTGCGATTTTTTTCATAATTTCTTTAATTAAGTATCTGTACTGTATATCCAAGAGGTGGAATCAATAAAGAGTTTGATCTGAGAGGTGACTTCAGGAAAGTGTTTGTTACTTGCTTACAATTTTTTGTTACTTACTTACAATTTTTTCATAATTTCTTAAATGAAATTTCTGCATTGTGTATCCATGAGGTGAATTCAAGAAAGAGTTTGTTACTTACTTACTTACTTCCTTACTTACTTACTTACTTGCTTACTTACTTACCTACAATTTTTCATTCTGGTACCTAGATTCGGACAATGTTATCCCATGTGTTTGACAATAGATGTATGCAAATTCCTTTTCTTACATCGTCGATGTTTTAATAGACATTCTAAAAGCTTGACGTGCTAGCTTCCTCTAAAAAATAATGAAAACAAAAAAATGTAATGTTTTTAATGAAATAGTGTTATTTAGAATATTAATACAAAAATATATTATGATAAATTATTAATATCAATGATTAACTTTGGACATTTTGAATCTTTTCAATAAAATGGTTCACCATATTCTCTCTTGATATTGAAGTTATTGTCTTCTCTTAGTTCATTATCAGTGGAATAATCATTATTCCATTTTGAATCATACACAGTTTTTACTGGTGTCTCATGAACAGGTTCAATATGTTTTTCGTCTTTGGTATTATTTGATTAAATTACTGTTTGATCAATGCCAGTAACGTTTGCTGGTGCTTTGTTTTTTATCGTTTCATCTTTATATTCCATAGTGATATTTTCTGACAAGACCCATTTTATTTTTCTGGCAATTTCAATGTCTATTATAACATTATTTTTACACAGGTAACAGTTTAGGCACGTAGAGACGGTATGGTTTATGATATTAGTAGCAGAGTAGGCCTTTCTTTTCATCTTTGCTTTCATTTGAATGCTAATACCTAAGAGCCGACGAAAGGTTCTATCAATACGTAGCATGTTACCTATAGCACTAGCATGAAGATACCCCTCTTCATCAACTATTATTTTTATGTTGGCATTCTCTTTGAGTACTAACATCTCTGGAAATGATACTTTCCCATATCCACCATTTGTATAATCGAATTTTTTTGGTACTCCGAGGAAATGTAATTCCATAGTGTCATGACAACACACGCATACGTTTCAGATAGTGCTACCACTTGTACTTGTTTCATAGTTCAAATACTTCTCCTTGTCAGCATTCAATGCTACAATAACACTATCATGTGAACACTTTTTTACTGGGGGGTCATCCACATGTTCCATATGCACTTCATCTTTGCTATTATTTGGTTCATTAATTGTTTGATTAATGGTAGTGAAGTTTGTTGGCTCTTTTTTTTTCATCGATTCATCTTTATATTCCTTAGTGATATTTTCTGCCAATACCCTTTTTATTTTTCCGGCAATTTCACTGTCTATTAACACATTATTTTTACACAGGTAATAGTTCCTGCACGTTGACAAGATATGGTTTATGATATTAGTAGAAGACTATGCATGTCTTCTTTTGATCTTCCGTTGAATGCAAATACCCGAAAGTTGACGATGGGGTGTAACAATAGGTAGCATGTTACCACAAGCACTGGCAAGAAGATGTCCCTCTTCATCAACTATTATTTTTATGTTGGCATTTTCTTTGAGTGCTACCATCTCTGGATATCTCACTCTTGCATATCCACCATAAAAAGAGTTGAATTTTTTGGTACTCCAAAGAAATTAAATTCCTTACTGTCATGACAATGCACACATACATTTCCAATAGTGCTACCATTTTTACTTGTTTCATAGTTTAAATACTTCTCCTTGTCAGCATTCAATGCTACAATAACATTGACATGTGGACACACTTTATTAAAATGCTCCATCTTCACTTTTTTAAAAGATATGACTTATGTGTTTATCGTACTACTGCGTAAAAAATACTGATTGAATACATGCAATAGACTAGGTAGTGTCGATATCCGGACATAGACTACCAGTGGGAAAGCCACATTGTGTCTCTGACCAATCACAGAGTACAATTGTTAGAGCCGTAAGCATATTTTGTCATTTTAAGATACGTACAAAAAAAAAGTTGAATAATTTCGAAGTTTTAAAAAAAATAGTTTGCTTTTATGAAAAAAAAAAATTGAATTAGAACCATCAGTCCTCATTATTATGAGCATCCGAAACTGGACTTAAGTTTCACATTTGAACCAGAGAATTGACCTAAGTTTCACATTTGAACGAGAGAATTGTATTTTCCATAATTTTCTTACAGGAAAATAGAGTTTATGGTCAAAAACCCTTAGTATCTCAGATTCTACAGAAATAGTTTATTTTTCAATCCATACCTGGACTTAAGTTACACCTATGAACCAACAAATTGTATTTTCCATAATTTTCTTACAAAAAACTAGAGTTTACGGTCAAAAACCCTTATTAGCTTAGATTTTTCACTAGCAACTTGCCCTCCACTTTAAATTCACTAAAACATCCTTCTGCCAATAACCCCATCTTTTAAAACACACCTTTCGGGCATCTCTTGTTAATTTTTTTTATTTCAATTCATCACCAAGGGTTTTTAGCTTGAATGTTTGCCACCTCTATAAATTCGCACTTAAATCCTTTTGCCACTAAACCCATCTACTCAAAAACAATTTTCAGTCATTTCTTGTTAAACAATTTCTATTTTAACTCATACACACGGGTTTTTCCACATTTGAACCAGACACTGGACCTAAGTTTCACATTTGAACGAGAGAATTGTATTTTACATAATTTTCTTACAGGAAACTAGAGTTTATGGTCAAAAATCCTTATTAGCTCAGATTCTACAGAAATAGTATATTTCTCGATCCATACCTGGACTTACGTTTCACCTATGAACCAACGAATTGTATTTTCCATAAATTTCTTACAAGAAACTACCGTTTACGGTCAAAAACCCCTATTAGCTTAGATTTTTTCGCTAGCAACTCGCCCTCCACTTTAAATTCGCTAATACATCCTTCTGCCAATCAACTCATCTCCCCCAAAACACTTTTCAGCCATTTCTTGTTAAAAATTTTTATTTCAACTCATCCACACGGGGTTTTCGCTAGCAACTTTTTTATTGGGCACCAATTAAAGAAAAATCACACGGAATCAGACAACCGAGTCTCTCAAACCCCGTAAAGCTCTTTTAAAAGATACAAGAACTACTTATTTAACACAAAAATTTCGTTTTTAATGAGCACTAAGTAAAGAAAAATCAAACGGAATCAGTCAACAGAGTGTCTCAAACCCCGTAAAGCTCTTTTAAAAGATATAAGAACTACTTATTTAACACAAAATTTTTGTTTTTAATGGGTACCAAGTAAAGAAAAACCACACGGAAAAGCCCTTATAATAGCATAGGAAGGAACATAAGCTCCAGGAATAGCATATGAAGGGGGTATAAACTCTTATAATAGCTTGGGGGGCATAAGCCCTTTAAATATCACGAGAATTCCTATATATGCAAGCAAATAACATGGGAATTCCTATACATGCACGGAAATAACACGGGAATTCCTATACACGCAGGCAAAATAACTTGGCAATACATATACATGAAAGCGAATAACATGGGATTTCCTATATATGCAAGCAAATAACATGGGAATTCCTATACACGCAAGCCAATGACAGGGGAATTCCTATACACGCAAGCAAATAACATGGGAATTCCTATACATGCAAGCACATAACATGGGAATTCCTATACAAGCAAGCAAATCACCTGGGAATTCCTATACACGAATGAAAATAACATATGATGTCCTATAAAAGCAAGCAAATAACATGTTATTTCCTATACGTGCAATCAAATAACATGTGAAATCATATACATGAAAGCAAATAACATGGGAATAACTCTTCACGCAAGCACATAGCCGTGGACTTCCTATCCCTGCAAGCACATCACATGGGAATTCCTATACAAGCAAGCAAATAACATGGGAATTCCTATACATTCAAGTAAATAACTTGTGAATTACTATACATGCAAGCAAATAACCTGGGAATTCCTATACACGCAAGCAAATAACATGGGTATTCCTATACAATCAAGCAAATAACAATGGACTTCCTATACATGCAAGCAAATAACCTGGGAATTCCTATAAACGCAGTTAAAATAACTTGGAAATTTATATAAATGCACGCAAATACAATGAGATTTCATATACATGAAAGCAAAAAACATGGGAATTCCTATACACGCAAGCAAATAACAAGGGAATTCCTATACATGCAAGCAAATAACTTGGGAATTCCTATACAAGCAAGCAAATAACAAGGGATTTACTATACCTGCAAGCAAATAACATGGGAATTCCTATACACGCAAGCAAATAACATGGGAATTCCTATACTTGCAAGCAAATAACGTAACCATTTCTTTTATTCAAATCCCAACCACAAATCAAGTTATCATATATTGAACAACCTCTGATTGGCTCATAAGAAATGCCCACGTCAAACGATACATTCATTGTGCAATTCTTATCAAAACCAAAAAGCTTTTGACCCCTTTTTCCAATGAGAGTTAGCTTTAGAAGCGACACATTCCCAAAAAACTAGTCTTGACAAAAGGTAATTGTCCAAAAAATCAATCACGCTAGGACCCGGTATTGAGTACTCGTTCCTCTTTGAAAGATGTATTGTACTCGTTCCTCTCGGCAAAGGTGTAATGACCTGTTTACCTACCAGAAAAACCTGTTTGGTACGGGGGCGTCGTAGAATTCAAAAGAAGGACTATACTACTGTAAGTGCTGGTTTGAGACCGCATCTTCCTAAAAAAAAATTCACACGGTTGGCTATTCATGTCGGAGAGTTTGAAAAGACGTTCGAGCCCAAGCCATTTGAATCGACGAATGAGAAGCACTAGGGAATGCATATTTATCTCTAGGCAATGGTAAAGGTTTGTGGTAATAAAATTCTCGTTCAAAGCATAATGTCCACTTTTTAGGACCCAGGATCTCCAATGTTGAACGCAGTAAACAACACGACCAAGTAAAGATAACCTCTCAAGAGGAGAAAGTTTGCGTCGTAAAAAACGCGCCGTACGCTTTCCATAAGCCAAAGATAAAACCGTGTTCCTTCGCTTCCAGTAACACGCTGTTTCAGGTGTGCCGGAGGCACGGAGGCGCAGCCGGAGGCACGAAGGAAGGGACACCTGCGACGGTCAGTTATTCCCCCCTCGGTTGGAGCATCATGTAGTGTGACCTTAACATTAAAGTACCAAGAAAATGCTCTCTACCCGACTGTTCCAAGGCTTGAAACATTGCCCTTGAATCGTCAAATTACTCATTTTATTACTTATCTCGCTGTTCCTGGACAAACATCAATTTTGGCAATTAAATCATAATCGGAACATTTTTTTCCCCGATTTTACTAATGGTCGCAAAAACTCGTTTTCCTCGTAAAACTGAAAACAATTAACTTGTGTTAATTAAATTATTTGCGTACATGACTTGTTTGGTAGGTCAAATTTTGCCCAGCCCCCCCCCCCCTCAAAAGTATTGAATTTTAGAGACAAGGCTAAAAATTCTGAAACGGCTCTAAATGATCAATTCACACGGTAAAATTACCGTTTTTGCGGGATTCTACTTTTTGTTTCTGGAAATACGGGAATATGAAGGTATTCCAACATTAACCATGCTCATAGTTACCCAAGAAATAGAATATAAAATGAATGAACTATTAATAATCCCTGTTAAATAATAATCCCTGTTAAATCCCTGTTTGCTGTTAAATAGAAGAGAAGAGAATCCCATTTTGGGCTCTAGAAAAATATTAATTTTAAAAAAGTTTGATCCCACCCAAATAATTATCATTTTTACTGTTTCCTTTAATTGATCATAGCTAAGAAAAATTCCAAATTTAGATTTTCCAATTTTAGATTTGGTCGTCTTCAATCTAAATTGGGAATTGCATTTAATTACAAGTGACACATGCGTGCTTCAAAACCCATTAAATACAAACTATTGTCAGAATATTAGTAAACTCCTTACCGTCATTGCTGGTTTTTGCAAGCTTTAAGAAATGATTAATGCTGGGCTGGTGTCGCTTCCTTTTCTTTATTTCCTCTCACGTGACCTTTCCGTTTCAATGATTTGCGTACACTGGAATTATAGCACCGTCAGGGTTGCCGCCAGACCAAAAAATTTCGTAACGTCCAAATTCTTAAAACGTAACTTTTTCGTAACTTTTGATAGGAAAGTCTCTTTTCAAGGCAGGGTGCCTTAGTTTTGCTATCAAGAGCGGTACTTAAAGGGGGAAGGGTACATTTTTAGCCTGTATAATTTGAAAAATATGTTGTTACGTAATCTCATTAAAAGTCCTCCCTTCAACTTTTAAAAGGTGCCTAAAAAGTATACAATAATAACAATTCATGCTTCTTTACCTTCAGCAAATTCCCATTTATTCAACTGTAAGTGCTGCTTCCAGTTTACTTGCAAAACAAAGACACCCCCCCCCCCCCCCCGTTTCGTGTATATAACCCTAGGCTACTATTTTGCTTATTTTGTTGTTGCTGCTGTTGTTTTTAATTGCTATTATTGGTGTTTTAAACCAAAAGTTGATGAGTTATACGTACAAGATAAAAGGCAAATCAACAAACACAGGACAATTTAGAGTTTTTCAGAGAGGAAGATAACCAACTAGATTTTTTTTGTTAAATTTCAATAAAAACAATCTTAATAAATCCAGCTTGTTAAAAACACCCAAAAATCATTTTGATCACTCCCTTCCCGTCTGATATTTTAGATTGGCTCGGTCTCAGTCTCACTTCCTCAAGCTTCAAATTTGCATTACTCCAACATGAAGATTTGAGCAATTCCGAGTGACAGAGTTTTTGTTCTGTTTTTATTTTATCGAATAAAAAATATTTCAATCGTTGTCTCCAGTTCTTATACGAAACACCAGTTATTTTACATAAAATGTCATTTTCAGTTTGTAATTTGAATCGTATCTCCCAACCAAACTCAAGAATATATGAATATAATCGAACATAAGGGGCACAAAAAGCATGGGTTTTACAAAACATAAACACCAAATTTACTTAGGTTTTAAATGCATAAACGGAAAAAGTCGATGAGTCGAGGGAAAAAAATAAAAAGATCAAATTATGCCAAAACGAATCAATTTTTTGCCCTGAATTTTCACTTATATTTATAGATTCTGGAAAAAAAATATTTTCAATATTTAAATTTTCCAATGAAAAAAAAATATATTGTCTCATCCAAGATTACAACTTAAGTTAGCACAGCCTCGAGAAGTGCTCTTACCGTTGTGCTATACTGATAAAAGTGGGAAGTAGCGAAACATTCGGAAGTGGTTGAAAAATAGTTCACAAATTAAAAAAAATTGTGTGACAAAGAAATAAATGGCAGATGTAACAAAAAGATCAGTGAGTTAATAAAAACGAATTGGAAATGATTTAATTGAAAAAAAGTTAGGGGGGATAATAAGAAACCTATAATTTAATAAAGAAACGCCGAGAAATTTAAATTTCAGGGTGTTGGAGCCCCGGTCCAGCCTGCGTAGTCCCTATGAACCAGTTTTTAAGTAAACTGTAAGCCTACCCTATACAGATACAAGACTGTTTATCTTCTTCATAAAAACGGGCATTAGTCTAGTTATCTTTTCCTAAAGCGTATTATTTAGTGATTGTCATTTCCTGAAGAAAACATGCTAAACACACAAGCAAAACTATTAAATTCTTTATTTTATACTATTTCGAAATATCATGGCCCCTTTTCTGAAAATACACCCACCACCCTGATGGCCTGGGATATAGCCCTAGGAGTATATTAAAACAATCAATCAATAAGATTCTTACTTTACAATAGGAAAGAACACGAAAGAATATAACAAGAAAGAATGTCATCACAAGATTTGACACAACGATGAAAATAATTTATACAGTTATATATGGGACCTCAGATGGGGAGGGGGGTATAATGTCATAAAAGTGACGATGATATTTGTAAAAAGTCTAGCATAAAATCTAAAATTCCGGCTCAACTAAACCAAGCCCCCCTCCCCTCCTTAATGCTTAGATATAAGCAAAAAATGGCTCATTTTTACAGTTTCATATATTTTGTCAATATCAGCTGTTCATAATCCCATATAAAAAGAGCGAGTTTTGTATATAACCTGACTTCTCGCGGGTGTACCAGTTAATTGACAAGTACCATATAATCTTATGATCACTTATTTACAAAAAAATTAGCTTTTATTATTATTTACCTGTTTTTATTATACATTTTACTTCCTGACTTCAGCTAACTCCTTCTCTATATAATTTCAATTTCAGTATGACTGTTGACGGAACAAACTTCAAACTCAACATTGATGAAATTAAAAGTTGGTTAGGTGACTAACTGACTATTGTCACTAAACAAATGATAATCTTATGCTCATGAGAGAGAATGTCATCTTAACTTACTATGTGAGTAAGCGAAGTGGGTATTTTCTCATCCTAATAACTGAGTGATTGTGTGATAAGATTAAATGACCGCGATGTGAAAGAATATCGATAACCATGTCAGTGTAATTAAAATGGGAACAGTGGATTTTCTTACGGTGGGGAAAAAATAGCCTACTCAGAAAATGTGAAACTTGCTCATTATTCAAAAGCGTAAAAAAAATTTAACCACGTAAAAACCCGGTAGCGATTGTTGATCATTCAATTAAAACTTACCGTTTTATTCACCACTGAAATACCCGGGGCATACAGGCCCCGATGTTTAACCCCTGAGCACCGTTTGAATGAATTATCGCCTCTTAGTCTGATTCCTTATCGCAATTCCTTCATTGCAGAGAAGCTAGTGCTTATAGCTCCGAGGGTTAAATAGTGAGAAAAATTTCTTGACATCTTGTGTGATTACAGGAGGCGATTGCACGTTTGATGATAAAATAATGATATAAGCTTGCCGGAGAAATGGATAGCCATTTAACAAGAAATGAAAAAAGGAACGGGTGTTGCAAATAACTTAAAAGTTTGAATATTTCGGAACTTACTATATTGGCATTTAAAAAAAAGAAGAAAAGAAATTTCGGGGGGGGGGGGGAGGGAGGGGGCCGGGCCCCCCCTGGATACGCTACTGTATGGAAGGGGTGGTCGTGTAAACTTCAAAGGGGGCTCATTCGATTGGAAATCGAGGGTTCTAGTTCACTTTTTAGAGTCAAAAGAAATGGGAGGGCACCTAGCCCTCCCCCTTCCACACCCTTTTTTCTCAAACCCATCTGATAAGAACTTTGAGATAGTCATTTTTTTAAATAGTTCAAAGAACATATAACGAAAGTTCTGGGGTCAACACAGCCCCCCAGGGCCCGAGGGTAGGCGTTGTAAGTTATGCTCTGGTAGAATATATAGTTCTTATGGAAGGGATGCTCGTAAAAACTTCAGAGAGGGCTCATTTGATTGGAAATTAATAGTTCTAGTTCAGCTTTTGAGAGTCAAAAGAGATTGGAGGGCAACTAGCCCCCCTCCGCTCCCATTTTTCCCCAAATTCATCTGATAAAAATTTTAAAATAGCCATTAACTTAAAAATTGTTCAAATGTCAGAGAACAATAACTCAGGTGCCGCCGAATCCCCTCCGGGCCCGGGGGCCGGCGCTTTAAGCTATGCCCTGGAGAACCTACGGTTCTAATGGAAGAGGTACTCGTATAACTTCGAGAGAGGGATCACTCTGTTGGAAACTTATAGTTCGAGTTCGCTTTTTTTTAGTCAAAAGAGATCCGAGGGCAACTAGCCCCCCACCCCCACGCCTTCTTTTTCCAAACCCATCTGATGAAAACTTTGAGATAGACAATTTGTTAACAAAAATAGTTCAAAGGTTAGATAAGAGAAACTCCGTTGTCAATACAACCCCCCAGGGCCCGGGGGAAGGCGTTCTAAGTTATGCCCTAAAGGTATGTATGGTTCTTATGAAAGGGATGCCCTTATAAACTTCATAGAGGGCTTATGTGATTGGAAATTGAAAGTTCTAGTTCACTTTATAAGAGTCAAGAGCTTTAAGGGCAACTAGCCCCCCCCCCTCCACGCCCTTTTTCCCCCAAACCCATTCACTACAATTTTTGAGATAGCCAGTTTTTTTAAAAATTGCCCAAAAGTTAGATAACAAAAACTCGGGTGTCAACACAACCCCCCAGGGCCCGGGGGTAGGCGTTGTAAGTGTTGTCCTGGGGGTGTTTATGGCTCTTATGAAATGAATGCTTGTATAAACCTCAGAGAGGGCTCATTTGATTGGAAATTGAAACTTCTAGTTCTTTTTTTAAGAGTCAAAAGATATCTGAGGGCAACTAGCCCCCCCCCCCCCCCAACACACCCTTTTTTACCCAAGCCTATGAGATAAAACTTTTAAAATGGCCATTTCGTTAAAAATAGTTCAAAGGTCAGACAAGAAAAACACCTGTGTCAACGCTAACCCCCAGGGCCCGGAGGCAGGCGTTGTAAGTAACACTGGGGGCATATATGGTTCTTATGGAAGGGATGTTTGCATAAACTTCGGAGAGGGTTCGTTTGATTGGAAATTGAAAGTTCTCGTTCACTTTTTAAGAGTCAAAAGAGATTGGAAGGCAAATAGCCCCCCCCCCCTCCCCGCCCTAAATGCATCAGATATAAATTTTGAGATACACATTTAGTTAAAACTAGTTCAAAGTTCAGATAAAAAAAAAACTCCGGTTTCGACACAGCCCCCCCCCCAGAGGCCGGGGGCAAGCGTTGTAAGTTATGCCCTGAGGGCATATATGGTCGTTATGGAAGGGATACTCGTGTAAACTTCATAGAGGGCTCATTTGATTGGAAATTGAAAGTTTTAATTCATTTTTCAGAGTAAAAAGTGAACGGAGGGCAGCTAGCCTCCCCCACACTCCATTATTTTTTTCCCTAGAGTCACTTCATATAGAAGCAGTTGTCGTATAAACTTCAAAGGGGGCTCATTCGATTTGAAATCAAAATTTCTAGTGCCCTATTTAAGAGTCAAAGGTGATCGGACGGCAACTAGCCCCCTCCCCCAAGCCGTTTTTCGATAAATATATCTGATGGAAAATTTGAGGTAGCCATTGCATCAGATAAAATTTTTGAGACAGTGAAACTTTGTAAATCTTAAAACGAGTGAAACTCAAGTTGAATATTCAAATCAAGCTTGAAATGAAAAAAAATAACTACAACAAGAGTTTGGGTATCATCCCATTCTCTCACTGTAAAAGTCTAAAACCTACTGCGTCATTGGAGCTTTAGTGAAAACTAATTTTATTACAAATATTATCTTTTGCACTCAATATTGAAAATAAACATTAAAATTATTGTACAATTTTGAAGTGATCAGCTTTCAGCAACTAATATCATTATACATCAAATATTCAGTTTAATTTATTAGCTCTTTCTAAAGTTGTTCAAGACGAATATAGTTTCACAACAAACTAGAGTTTGGGTTCTGCCTCCTTCCTTAACTGTAAATAAAAACCAAAAGCCTTCTGCGTCATTGGCGCTTCACTGAAAACGTATTTGCACATTAGGCGGGTGGGGGTGGGTAAATTTTAATTTCCGATAGAAATTATTATTATATTCGTAAAGAGCATAAAAAAGGCATCGAGTGGTATGTTCACTTTATTTGTAAGTCAATAATATGAACTGCCAAAAATTTACCACCCTCCCCCCCCCTCCCTAAAGACTTTAATAAGGTAAAGTTTTGTACGGGACAAAAGTTAAAAGTTTCAAAGAAATTTTGAGAGGAAGTTAAGACACATCAAAATACACTAATTAGAACTAGATAAAGAATTGGCTATCGAATTACTCCCAGAAATTTTCTCAAACTGAAAATGCTAAAAAACTTAAAATTACTGCCAAACTTAAAACAAGGTTAAAATACATACTTTACGATAGGTACAAAATTGTCGTGGCACACAAAGTCTAATACAGTTCAAATCAAACCAATCCTGATCTGTCAGATTATACAATGAAACGATATAGCCAAGCCACCAACTTTTGAAGTTTTTCTTCGATCCATTCATTCTCGTGTCAATGAATCACGTATGATTTATTAGAGGCATGCACTTAAATTGTCTATAGCAAAGGCCATAAGGCTTCAGTGTTTTCTTATTATTATTAATTTAAAAAAAAAAACTTGCATACAAGACGTTTTCTAAGATAATCAAAGAGCCATATTGAACTCGGGTACAACAGAAATTAATTTCTATTATAATTAAAACTAAAAAAGACCACAAATTACTGTTGAACAATAAACAAAACCCCAAACGAATAGAAATTAAAACTAGCTATCTTACAAACATAAAGATAACAGGTGCAAACATAAATGACTGAACAAATTTTATATACCTTCAATATTTTTTTATTATTTTCCCCCCAGAGGTGCTTTATATGCATGGGGTGGTGTTATAATATTCGGAGGGGCTCACTAGATTGGAAATAATAATTTGTAATGCCCTTTTTAAGAGTAAAATGTAATAGGAGGGCATCAAGCCCCCCCCCCCCTCGTCATTCCCTCTCTTTCCCAAATGCAGCCAATCAAAAATTTTAGATGGCCATTAAGTCGAAAATAATCAAAAGTTTAAGTAATTAAAATAACTATGCGTGGGGGTTTACAAAACCTCCTACTGCCCCCAGGACAAAGGATGTGAGTTATGCATGCCGCACATTGTTCATATGTAAGGTTTTTATCGAAGAGGTAATCGTGTAGACTGTGGAAAAGGCTTATTCGATTTAAATCGAAAGTTCTAGCTCCGTTTTTAAAGATAAAGAATAATTGGACAGTAAGCAATCCCTCCCTCACGACATTTTTTTTCTAAATGCTTCCGATCAAAACTTGGAGTTAGCCATTTTGTTCAAGATCATCTAAATGTCAAACAGCTACGGTCCCGGTTTGAATCCCGCCAAGCCCTGGGGGAAAGGGCTGTAAGTTATATTAGCAGGCCATCGTTAACATGTAAAGCTTCTATGGAAAGCGTGGTTGTATATGCTTTAGAGGAAGTTCATTCAACCGGAAAATTAAACTTATTATGCCCTTTTTTCAGAATCAAAAGTGATCAAAAAGTAACATGCCCCCCCCCCCGCCTTGTGCATTTTCCCCCCAAATGCATCTTATCAAAATTTTGAAACAGCTATTTTGCAGGGCCGTATCCAGGATTTTTGTTCAGGGGGGGTTTTACCAATTTTTGACTTTTTGTGGGGGGGGGGGGGGTTACTAATTTTTGACTCAGTTTTCGACTACTTTTACTGATTTTTACCTAGGTTTTACTAATTTTCGACTTATTTTTGAGTCGGTCAAAAATTTCGGGGGGGGTTCAAACCGGGTAACCCCCCCCCCTGGATACGGCCTTGCTATTTTGTTCAAAATTCAAATTACTATAACTTAGGGGTTGACAAATCCTCCATAGCCCCCGGGGCAAGGATTGTAACTTATATAAGTTGCCTATTATTAGAATATAAGGTTCTTGCGGAAGGGTTGGTCGTATCAACTTTGGAGGGTGCTCATTTGATTGAAAATTGATACATCTAGTTGTTTTTCAAGAGTCAAAAGTGATCAATAGGCACTAACTTTTGAGAAATTTTGAGAAAGCCATTTTATTAAAAAATAGTTCAAACATCAGATAAGAAAAAATCCAAAGTTGACAAAAACTCATTTTTTCACTTTGATATTGTTACTTTGATACCAGTTTTGATACTTTGATGAACATTTGATTTTTTTATTAAGTTTGATTTTGAAATAAGGAATTTTTAAAAACTTGAAACTTCTAAAACCTACTGCGTCATTGGCGCTTTACTTGGCGTTTTGAGTTTGAATTTTAACAGTTTTTTTTTAGTTTGAATTTTAACTGCTGAGCTTAAGTTTAAAATGGTCTTTACTTTTCTTTGAAAAACTTATTTTTCGGAAAGATTTTTTTTTAATTAATTAAAAAGAAACAAAAATTGGGCGTTATGTCTTTCATAAAGATAAAAGACAAGCCAAGGCAAAAGAAGAAGATTTTGTCCCACCACCTGAACAATTAAAAATACAATGCCTTCCATACCTTGTAAAATCAAAAACCTGGACTAGATCAATCGTTGGAAGAAAAAGAAGTTTTTGTCCCAACACTTGAACAAATAAAAGAAACAAAGGTTCGCCGATATGTCTTTAATAATGACAAAAGACAAGCCGAGGCAAAAGTTAAGGGTCCAATAAAAAAAATGTAATTTTACAAAGGCATCACTTCTAATTTAAGGTCCATTTGGACGTCATGACATCAAGAAAAGGCTCAAATTGTCTGCGTTTAGAAGACAAGCGACAACGAGAATCTATATGTAGAAGCCTGCCGAGTGCCGGCGCCCGGCGGCGAAGCCGCCAGCACATACCGGGAAATCAATCCTCTCCCAAAACAGTCCTAAAAATATAAAAATGACAAACTAAGAAACAAACAAAAAATACTGAAGGAATAAAAAAATTAATATTTTTAAGACTGGGGGAGATGGACCTCCTGCGTAGGTACCTCGCTATCTGAAAACTATCGTCCTCTCTCTCTCAAGAAAACTTTTTGCACGCTGGCCTGAATCAGAGGAAAAATTGTGTGGGTGTCAATGTGAATCTAACAACAAAAACCTCAACGTCATAAAATATTAGAGGGGGCAGCTCCGGATCCAGGTAGGGGCGAGGGGGCGTGCTCCCCCTCCTAACGTAGTCTAAAGTCGTGTAATTTACCTAATTAACGCAAGTTTGCGTTAATTAAACTTGCTCCTAACGCAAGTTTATGGGATCAACCTATTTTGCCCCCCCCCCCTAAAAATAAATCATTGATCTGCCCCCGGAGAGGGGAGGGATTAGGATTATGTTATGATCTATTAATCAGAAGCCATAACTAACAGTTGGTTGCATATTTTTCGCAATTAATTTAATCTCTGCTCAAACGACTTGGGGTGTTTGCACCATTTCCCCATTAAACACACCCTTGCAAAAACTAAATATTCAAAATAAAACAGAGTTTGCACCAAAACAGCCAGTGTTGGCGAAGCAGTTTATCATATTGTCTGGTAAGTTTAAATTGCTTGATATTCATATTCAGAAACTGTTTAAAGATTTCTTTTTAAGTGTAGAGGCAGGGCCGTAGCTCCAGCATTTTTATGGGGGGAGGGGGTCCACATTCGGAGTGTCAAAGGGCATGGGCTATATAATACTTTTCTACAAATTATTGGGGGGGGGGGGGTAGCAACTACCCCCTTGCCCCCCCCACCCACCCACACAAAAAAAAACGACTGCGCAGAGGTTATAGTAAATGATGTTTCTATTTAATGCACAAGGCACTTAGTCAGGGATTTAGCAAGAAACCTTTTTTGACAGGGGGAGGGGTTTGATTTTTTCATTGAGGAGGAGGCCATTTATTAAAAATATATGGTTGCCGCCTTTGTAAAATCTTTTCGTGTTCTTACACAATTCTTCGTAATACGGAGAGTGGGTCGGTTTCTATTTAAATAATACGTTTTTAAAATTTAAAATAAGATTTAGCACACTGTCTCAAAATCATTTTTTTTGCAAAAACACTTCAATAAAGTTTTGAAATCCCCCCAACTGAAAAAAATAATATTTTTAACAAGCTTTGGGATAGCTACTTCTTCAATGAATAAACTAATAAAAATAATTGACGGTTTTAAAGGACTAAAGTTATTTCAACATTTTCTCTTTTCTTCAAAGAATAAATCAAGCAAATAATTAAGTATTGTCAAGAAAATTTATCACAAGTCAAGTACAATTGCTACATTAATGATAGCTACCAGGCCTTATTTAAATTACTAAATGCACTCAACAGCTTTCCTGCTGATACCTAACCCCAAAAAATAAATGAAACACTATTATGGTAAGCTTGAATAATTTCAAAAGATGCTGAATGTGGTTTGCAAAACTGACAACGATTATATGGTCGATGTGGCAAAACGTTCAAACAAAGAGAAAGCGTATCTAAAATTATAAAATCAAATACATTCATAAATAAAATAGTTGTTTCCCTGGAACGGGTCCTAATTGCTCAAGATTTTAAACAAGTTCAGTAAAAAATGGAATTGGAAGTCGCAAAGTGTGAATTGTCAGTCGTCATGCTATTGCCCTTTGTTACTGTGACGAGTTGGAATAAAACATACTTTAAGAGATATTTTCCACAGGAGAATTCTTTGAATAGATCTTGAATCTCTCATCCCTGTTCAAATACATGCCTACTCAGTATTCTGAAGGTCACTCCACAACAAAAGCTCTTTGTTAAGGAAACCACACCTTGTTATAACGTCATACCTTAACATTAGGGGGGGGGCATTCTGGACCTGGGCTTTGATGTCTGGTTGATGTGGCAAAAGTTTCTGCATTATCTTTCTCCCTCTAAAATTGGCGAGATCTCAACTACACCAATGCTTAGAAAAAAAAACAAAGCCAGAAAGAACGTTAAAGAAAATTGTAGCAGTTAACATGTTGTTTGTTTGGCCTATATATAATATATCGTTCTTGAAGAAGGCTGAACATGAGAATGGTTGACATTGATGAGTGAGGCTCCTTAGTGTCATATCCCGAACTCGTGTTAATTTTAATATACTAAAAGTTCCGTCTTAATTCCAAGACCTTGCGAATCTCACCAATTCGTAAACGCCACCGGAATTGGGTACATAAAAACTTGACCAAGGGCGACTTCCAGGTTCGACAAAGAGTTACTAAAACTAACTTTTTTGTTCCAGCTGGCTTTGTCGTAATAACTGGAACGACAGATAAATAGCTTAAAATTTACTCTGTAGGAGCTTTTGCTAAAAACATTTAACTGCCATCTTTAGTGAAATAAATCTGCATTATTATTATCATCAGTATTACAATGAGATTGAAACATACTGAAATTATTATTAGAGTGAAAGAGAGACGAATAGAATTAAACCGTATGAACCTAATATGCCACTAGTCACATCACAACCACTCCCGGAGGATGTCAACTTCACATAGCTTGTATAGTTAATACAGATTCACAAGGATTTATAACTTCGGATAACCTTTAGTCAACCTGTGAGATTTTCATACCTCGCATAATGTATATGTGCTAAATCTGGTTTTTGGTCAAGTAAAAACACCTGAGCGCCGTCGCTTTGTCAACGAAGTCTACCTACCGAAATTTATCTATCTACCTGAAAGCAAAGCTTGTGAAGTGTTGCCCCTTTCATATACGGAATAATTTCTGTTCGTTTTAAGTTTTAACGTCGTTCCTGACTTTCAGTTAAAAAAAACTTGTTTTTTTTATTTAATTTTTGAACGTTTTTGAATTTATGCAGGTTTCGATTTTGGCTCCCCGTACATGAATAATTAAAAAACAATTTGCATATTAATTTTACTTTTATTTGGTTAAAGGGCTTTCTCGAAACTTGTTTAATTTTATTTACTAACGTTTTTATTAGTAATAAATATACGTAACTTACGAATTAACTTACGTAACGAACTTCTCCCCTGTTTTTTCCCTGGCCATAGAGCCTTCCGGGGGAGTTTATATTGAAGCGTATTTTGTTAAGTTTATTGATTGAATAAATTGGTTGATTGATGATTGACTGAACTTCCATATTCATGTATTTTTAATACGTATATTAGGGGGCTCGTCCCCAAGTCAATACCTCGCTCTTTAAGGTGAAGTTCGAATTTTGTTCCAATTCTTTAAAAATGACCCCTTAATCACAAAGGCCGTTATTTAGAATAAATAGCTCTTATGAAAGTACAAAAAATTCTTTGGCTTACAGAGCAAGGTATTGACTAGAGGGTGAACCCAATCATACACGTAATATTTTCTGTTCGTTCTAAGTTTTGATGCTACTCCTTATTTTCAGTTGGAAAACTTGTTTTTTTTATATTTAATTTCTGATCTTTTTTTAAATAATGCTGGGAAATCCGGCGCCCCCTTCATAGCAATGTCCTTTCCCCCATGAAAACTTCCTTCATGGAAAGATTTTCCCAAATAACCCCCGACCCACCCACCCCCCTACTACCAGAAAAAATTCCCCCTGAAAACGTCCGTGTACTTCCTAATAACCAATACTATTTGTTAACATTGGGTAAAGTTCATAACTTTCAGCCCTCCCCCCGGGGACTTCGGGGGGTTAAGTCAACCTAAAGGACATACTTCTCATATTTTTAACCATGCTAAACAAAATGGATATCTCAATATTTTGATCAGGTGACTTTGGGAAAAAAATGAGCGTGGGAAGGGGCCTAGTTGCCCTCTATTTTTTTGGTCACTTAAAAAGAGCACTAGAACTTTTAATGTCCGTTCCAATGAGTCCTCCCACGATATTCTAGGACCACTGGGTCGATACGATCACCCCTGGAAAAAAAACAACAAATAAACACGCATCCGTGATCTTTCTTCTGGCAAAAAATGCAAAATTCCACATTTTTGTAGATAGAAGCTTGAAACCTCTACAGTAGGGTTCTTTAATACGCTGAATATGATGGTGTGATTTTCATTAAGATTCTATAAATTTTAGGGGGTCTTTCCCCAAGGCCGTATCCAGGGGGGGTGACCCGGTTTGGACCCCCCCCCCCGAAATTTTTGACCGAGTCGAAAATAAGTAAAACCTAGGTAAAAATCAGTATAATTAGTCGAAAACTGAGTCAAAAATTAGTAACCCCCCCCCCGAAAAAGTAAAAAATTAGTAAACCCCCCCCCCAAAAAAAAAATTCCTGGATCCGCCCTTGTCTTTCCCCCTTTTTTCGAAAATCAGCCAAATTTTCTCAGGCGCGTAACTTTTGATGGGTAGGACTAAACTGGATGAAAGTTATATATTTGAATTCAGCATTGAAATCTAATTCTTCTGATGTACCTATTGCTATCAAAAACCCGTTTTCTAGAGTTTCGGTTACCATTGAGCCGGGTCGCTCGTTACTTACAGTTCGTTGCCACGAACTGTTTGATATTTCTCGAATGGGAAATGTACAACTGTAACCAATAGACAAACAGAAACCTTTATTTAATACCGGTATATGTAGCGTTGAACTTGTCACCGGAGGATTTCAAAGTTTGCTAAGTTTTGCTCGTGCCTTACGGGTTCTATTGAATGCATTGGTGCTGCAATAGAGTTTCTACCAGTCCCTAGTGTTTTATCACTATTTCGAGTGATTCTTTATATTGCCTGAGCAAAAAAAAAAGATATACTAAGTCAGCGCATAAATCACTAGATTGTTGGAGAAAATCACTAGATCAACCAAAAATCACTAGAATCTAGTAAAGTTTTTTTTCAACGGGCGGAAACCCTGTACTGCAATTTAGACTCTCAAGTATTTAAGAGCTTGGTAAGTTAGAGTATGAAATTTTCAGAACTGGCATATGTGTAAGCCATAAGCAGAGTCCTGACAAGTCTATCCAAAAAAGAATAAGAGTGATGCATTTTAACGAACCAACAAACAGGAAGTTTAAATTTATTGAAACAAAATTTTTCAAATCAAAAAAATTCAATTCTGATCCTAGCGAACTGAATATCCGTCCAGGTAGACTTTATTGTTTAGCGACCTAAAACAAGGATTCGGAAAGGAACTCTTACTGTTGCTGGAACACAGATTTAAGATCATGCATAAATATTTACACTACCAATAACATAAAAAAACACTTTTCTTTCTGGGTACATTCTTTTCTTAGCCTCTTGAATTCCCAATTTCTCTGGATATAAATGGTTGTGTAAGTAAGTTGTGTAACCTCGCAAAGTTATGAACCTTGACTATCCTAAACAGAATGTCAACAACCAGAAGTTCATATTCTATAGCCCAATAGTCACATGTTAAATGCATGGTATACTGATTTCAAGGAATGAAACTGGCTGTAGTAACCATTCATGACTAAGTATTGAAATAACTGCAGATTTGTCAGCTACTTACCCACGAAATTGTTCAGTAGCTACTTAATAATTATTGTGCTAATGATTCTATTTAAAAATAAATTATCATGCAATATTTTCTAAGGTGTGTATATTCTCACGACTTGAGATTTGAATCTTGTAAATGATCTTATTTATCTGGGACAACCTCGAAAATATGCCAAAAGATATCGGCATTTCTTCAAGCAAGATAACAGCTTGTAGACGGTAGCGTAAATTTATGCATTCATTTTAAAGCACGAATTCTGAAATTACAAAGCTGGGGGAATACGAATTCGTAGATAGATAAATAATTTACGTGCATTTTGGACGGATCAAACATGATGAAACAGCAGCAGTGCGTATCAAATGCCTGATTTAAGATAGCGCAACCAAAAGTGATTCACTTTTGCTCAGTTGTTTGCTCTCCTAATCAGAAGAAAAAAGTTGCGGGAGTGGTTCCCAGATTGTTCTGGTTATATCTGCAGCATCTCAATTAAACTTCTAGTTCAGCGCCACCATGCCGATCAGTTTGTATTAATACTTCACGATGAGAGATGATAAAAAAAAAGAGACAAGAAAAGACAGACGGAGAGGGGTTGTCTAGGGTTTTCTCGATTATGTCCACATGAAAATCCGTCTATCAAATTCCAGCTTAACGTCACCGTCCAGAATGATTTATATTACTCTCCCTTTCCTCGCTATTTTCGCTGGTGACAGCATTTTTATAACTAATTGAGGGGTTGGCGCCTTTCAAAGAAACATCTACACAAAGTTTTGTAGGTGAACACGTGGTGGAAATGAGTCTAACATAGTACAAAGTGTACTGTTACTGTTCATGATGCCAAAAAGCGTTGCGGAGTGGAAGTGCTAGATGTCGCGGACCATATGGTATTCAGAGTTGTATATCAGATGGAGGAGGGAAAAGTCCCTCGCAATCAACATAAATGACCAAAGACAAGTTTTAAAAAATAAAAATGATCTCCCTTCGAAACACTATCATTACCAGAGATTCTTATAAATGAATATTATAAATTTTAAAATAAATATAAAATTTTAAAGTCCACAATTCATTTATGAATGCTTTGCATAAAAATGGTGAAAAAAAATAATTCAAATTAATGCTCCACCAGTTACGAGTTTGTCTCTTACAAATTTCGAAGGTTGTAAAGTAACACTTGGCTCACAATGGAGTGTCAAGGGTTGTCTTGCTTGCATTGACGTTCCACTTTGGTTGCTGTTTAAAATACAACGGCAAGTAAAGGGAATATTCCATATCTTCGAAAATGCAGAATTTTTTACACATCTAGGAAGCGGAGTGAAATGGAATGGAAGGACTGGACAGATCTATAGAACTTGTGTATTTTGTGGGGGTGATTTATAGATCGAAACTGTGCAGGAATTTCAGATAATATTTTTGATACTTGTGTATTACACCGACCAGACTGTTGTTCTCGATCTGTTTACAACCAGTTTCTCTGTGTGCACTCGGAAATTATCAGCTTAGCCTGAGCGAGATACATTACTATGCAGGTATATCTTTTAAATATTCGTTATGTAGAGTTGATCAGGTTAGGTATTTAATATAATGCGTTCTGGGCCGCCTTCTTCCCATAATTCTCTGTTGTAGTTTCCATAATTTTGTTTCTAAACTATTATATTTTCATCATATTTTGGTGCATTGCATTAGGATTAACCTAACTTCACTTCTTGGGTGTGGTAGGTATAATACACAAGTACCATTTTTTCTAATTAAGGTGACAGACACATGCTTCACTTCTCGGACAAGATTTGCTGCATGTCAGAAAAATTTGAGCTTTTGCAAAACCCCAGAATAAAATGTAATAGATTTGCTGCATGTCAGAAAAATTTGAGCTTTTGCGAAACCCCAAAATAAAATGTAATAGATTTGCTGCAAGTCAGAAAAATTTGAGCTTTTGCAAAGCCCCAGAATAAAATGTAATAGATTTGCTGCATGCCAGAAAAATTTGAGCTTTTGCAAAACCCTAGAATAAAATGTAATAGATTTGCTGCATGTCAGAAAAATTTTATCTTTTGCAAAACCCCAGAATAAAATGTAATAGATTTGCTGTATGTCAGAAAAATTTGAGCTTTTGCGAAACCCCAGAATAAAATGTAATAGATTTGCTGCATGTCAGAAAAATTTGAGCTTTTGCAAAACCCCAGAATAAAATGTAATAAGTTTGCTGCATGTCAGAAAAATTTGAGCTTTTGCAAAACCCCAGAATAAAATGTAATAGATTTGCTGCATGTCAGAAAAATTTGAGCTTTTGCAAAACCCCAGAATAAAATGTAATACAACCCAATTCAGTCGTCATTCACGGAAAGATGTAACTTGGCATCCAATATTTTGTTCCAAGGAAAAGCTTCAATCGAAGCACCTAATTGTCAAAATCTGAAATTCATCTCTTTAAAATTTTACCTGTCATTGCCCAAATTTCACAACTCGTTTACAATTATATTTTAATAGGACACGCAATCTGAAACTGAAATTATTGATGTCCTACTTATTCAATAAATAATTGCTGACTCATCTTGGACTTCACTTTTCAGAAAAATGCCCAGGATGTGGCAAAAAACTAAACAACAAACCCAGGAAGTAACAGTCTAATCCTACTTTTCGAAATTTCGGGTTGCGTTTCAAAAGCAATTAATGTCAAACGCAAATTAGGATTGGTTTATTGAGCTGGAAAACCAAGGCGCATTTTGGCAAATTTATGGAAGCTCAAAGGAGTTTATTGTAATTTTTTCATGGGTTTTCGTGAAACTGTTTTCAATACTAGTATTTATAAATGGTAATAACTTGTTTTCCCCCTATCTCACCATCCTCGATAATTATTCATTAGCATTTGACTTATACAATGGCGGTTTCCTTTCCATTTAACTGCATGAAAATTGCCAAAGTCGATCAATCAAATTGCTTATATTTATTAAGGCAAGTCTTTGTTTTACTGATATAGTTTATTAAGCTCAACAAAGCTATATGAAGGAGTACCAAGAAAACTGCACGAAAATTAATAAAAAAAGCTCCCAAAAAGTCAAAACCTGTCAAAAAGTCAAAAAAGGAAACTTAAAGGCAAGGATGAAGAAAACAGTACCAAAAACATGCAAAATATTCCAAAATATATGCATGGCTTACATTACTATGCATTAGATATCAGCTAGCAAATACCAAAATACACCAAAATTTGTCTATTTGAAAATACCCGGAAATTCAAATATGACTACCCAGAAATCTCCCAACGGAAGAATTTCATATTCCTAATTCCTCCGCATCTCTGAAAAGCGAAATTTATTTGCGGATATAGAATTAAAATTAGGTGAAAAAATAGGTTTGTTCCACTGAAAGTTAAAGTAACACTAAAATCTAAAATGAGCCAAAATTATATAATATATGAGACTGGCTACCTCTTCCTCAACCTTTCACTGTTTACACTAACGTTTTATAGTGCATTAGAAATAGTTATGGTTCCAATTCAGACGGCCTTTATTTTGAGCAGTTTTTCGCAAGGAATTGGGAAAAAAGCCCAACTTTAGCGGAAAGAGCGGGGCTTGAGGAGGGGGAAGCCACCCTCATACACAGTATAATCTCTGCTTGTTTGGAGCTCTAATGTGTCTCTTTACTTTCACTTAAAAAAAAACTTTTTTCTGTAATTTAATTTATGTTCATTTTTAATACCATACCCAGTGTAATTATAAATAATAGGAGAGCTACCACCCCCTCAAACATGACTAAATATTAAAGTTACTTATGTACAGAATAAGTAACTGCATAAGTGCTTCAAAATTCGTAGGAAAAATTAGAAAATTCGCATTTTGTAGATTGTGACTTCAGCCTGAATTTCACGCGTTGAATTTCAATACATAATTTCCATCATTATTAAACCTATATCCAATTTCCAAAATTGTACCAATTTTTCATGTGCTAATATTATTCAAACTGAACGTTCGTATAATAATGCTTTGGGTTATTTCTGAGAAAAGCTGAATTTATTATAATCAAACTTTGATTTTCAGAGTTTAGGTTGCTTTCGACACAGATTTCTCTTTACTTACGGCTTATTTCCTCAAGGTGATTGATCCATGGCCCTTCTAAATGTGATAGAAGCTACTACTCCCTGCTTCAATCCCTTTTTACGTATTCAAACTGAATGTTCGTATAACAATGCTTTGAGTTATTCCTGAGAAAATTAACCCCTCCAAATATTTACTCAGAGGGGCGGGTGCTGAAATGTCAAACGTTACTTATTTGCCCATCATTTTCACAGTTTTCAAGTCGGGATCTTCGAACACACTCCCTCCTTCTCAGAAGTTTGACAGCGCACATAATTTTTTTTTTTACCAGCGCTCATAATTTCTCCCCAGCTTTCCTGATGAAGCATACCAATGTGATTTTTTCAGATATAGAACAAAGGGTTGTCTGTAATAGGAGGGGCAGTATCACCCTGCTGCATCCATATCCAGCGAAGTCTAAAAACTCCTGGGAATCAAGGGGAATTACAGTTTAATTTCTACTTGCCCATCCAAAGATATTTTAACAATTATTTTTACTTTCATGGAGAGGAATAAATTCTAGGCATAAAAATGTAATTTTTGAGACTTAACCACTCTTCCCCCTCTCCTGCACAAAAACCCACCGGCTTTCCTTTATAATGAATTATGCGCAATTTTATGCAAATTAACATAGCCTAGTATTACACAATCTCAAATGAATCACATTTAAGGTTTTGTTAAGGTTAAATGATGTTTTAAAATAAGTTTCAATATGTACCGTTTGTTTAGCATGGGCTTTGTACCTGTTTTGGGACGAATATGCCACCGCGTGGCATTACTGCCTCTGTTAACTGTAAAGCTCAATATACAGTTTTCAATAATTTTAAATCGATTGATTGCCTCAGAATTCTGGCTTCGTAGGTTTTTGGCACCCTTTTGGTAAAAGATGGTGTACTGTCATATAGTAGCATAAACCGCTACTTTGCTTTGTTACAATATTTTGGCTAATGAAACTCAGAAATATACATATATATATATATATATATATATATATATATATATATATATTACATAGTTTTTGTTTTTTACAGTGTCGGCTACTATTAGCACGTATCACCTCTTCAGTTCATTGCCCCATGAACTGTAAGTAGCGACAGACACATAAGGTTGTATATATTGCTTCTAACTCTTATGGATTGATCCTAAAAACAATAATATAATCTTTACTATTACTAGCAACTAATAGTAGAGCCAAGCCCTCAGCCAAGCCAACATAGCCTCGGACGCTCCCCATCCACTCCGGTCTTTTCAAAACTTCACTCTTTACTTCCTCGTCTGAAGTTCTAACTTTCTTTAAATCCTTTCTTACAAACTATTTCGACTCCATTGGATGGCCTCAGATGATTTTTTTTGGGCCTCACATGGAAAAGCAGACAGCACAAGCTTTGAGATTCTTATCAGCCATTGCACTAGGCCTAGTCTTCTTAATCTTTCTTTCAGTGTGGTCAAATTAACAGGTATAGAACCATATTATTCACACAATATTATCATACATCAATCTTAGAGCATTTTTATATTTTTTCATTCTTTTTTTTTCAAATTTAAGGATTCCATTTTGTTCATAGTTACTAGGGTTTAATACAAAAGATGAGGGTGAGCGGGGGGGGGGGGGGCTCAGCAAAATAATTATGGTCAGCAAAATACCTCGCGTTTCGGAAGGTTTCTACAAGAAATTCTCGGTCGATCTTTCGGAGTAGTTTCTAATGTAAGGCTTTTTGTCCGAAAAAGTGCATGTAATGCTAGAATGTCCAGGATAAAACATATTAAACAACGAAAAAATTAATTCATTAAAAAGAGCAAAAAAGACAAGCAAATTTTATTTATTTAAAAAAAAGGTAGGCCACTTGTCTGTCATAACGCCTATGTATACAGAAGCTAAGTAGAATCTGTTTCTCTGACTAATCCCAATTGACTATTACAAAATAGTATTAAAATATAATACTTTAGAAACAAATTTGGGTTATATATTTACACATTAAGGGGGGGGGTAAAGTATAGAGGGTCTGCACGCGAGACCCGCATGCAGATGTATTCAATCTTTGATTAAATCGGACCATAGTTAGTAACCGCACAGTTTTCAAATTGCTGAAGCGTGATACCTATATACGGCTTCCGTATAAGTGTGCCCATTAAGTACTTGATTTTCCATGCTGATATTTGAGAAATCTGATTTAAGTTCATTACATACTCAACAAGCATGACTGAGAAGAAAATGAGCTTGGGAGGGGGCCCAGCTGCCCTCCAATTTTTTTGGTCACTTAAAAAGGGCACAGGAACTTTTAATTTCCGTTCGAATGAGCACTCTCACCATATTCTAGGACTACTGGATCGATACGATCACCCCTGGAAAAAAAAACAAACAAACAAACACGCATCCGTGGTCTTTCTTCTGGCAAAAAATACAAAATTCCACATTTTTGCAGATAGGAGCTTGAAACTTCAATAGTAGGGTTCTCTGATATGCTTAATCTGATGTTGTGATATTTATTTAAGTTCCATGACTTTTAGGGGTTGTTTCCCCCTTTTTTCGAAAAGAAGACGCATTTTCTCAGGCGCGTAGGACTAAACTTGATGAAACTTATATATTTGAGACGTGAATAAAAATCCGATTCTCTTGATGCATGCACTGGTGTCAAAATTCTGTTTTTTAGAGTTTCGGAGACTATTGAGTCGTGTTACTTCTTACTTACAGTTCGTTACCACGAACTGTTTGACAGGCGCTATAACACAGGCGTTGTGACAGACAAGTACCTTTTTTTTAAATAAATAAAATTTGCTTTTCTTAATTGTTTTTATTTTTTTCCTCTTTTTAACGAATGAATTTTTTCGTTGTTTAATATGTTTTATCCTGGACATTCTAGCATTGCATGCACTTTTTTCGGACAAAAAGCATTACATTATTTGGAAAATACTCCAAGAGATCGACCGAAACTTTCTTGTAGAAACCTTCCGAAAGGCGAGGTATTTTTCTGACCATAATTATTTTGCTCAGCCCTCCACTCACCCTCATCCTTTTTGTTAAACACTAGTAACTATGAACAAAATGGGATCCTTAATTTAAAAAAAAAAGAATAAAAAAACAAAAAAATGCTCTACCTCCCTTTCGATTTCTTCCTCATAGTTTTGCCTCATCAACATTTACATTGCTCTTACATTGGTTGCTGAATTTTCCCTCATATACATTACCCTACCTCCCTTAAGATTGATGTATGATAATATTGTGTGGATAATATGGTTCCATCCCTGTTAATTTGACCACCCTATAGAAAGATTAAGAACACTAGGCCTAGTACTATCAAACAGTTCGTGGTAACGAACTGTAAGTAAGGAGCAACCCGTCTCAATAGTAACCAAAACTCTAAAAAACAGAATTTTGATACCAATAGATACATCATAAGAATCAGATTTTTATGTTCATTTAAAATATATAGGTTTCATCAAGTTTAATCTTAACCATCAAAAGTTACGAACCTGAAAAAATTGCCTTATTTTAAAAAAGGGGGAACATCCCCTAAAAGTGATAGAATCTTAATGAAAATTGCACCATCAGATTCAGTCCATCAGAAAACTCTACTGTAGAGGTTTCAAGCTTCTATCTGCAAAAATGTGGAATTTTGTATTTTTCACCAGAAGAAATATCACGGATGCGTGTTTATTTTTTTTTGCCAGGGGTGACCGTATCGATCCAGTGGTTCTAGCATATCGCAAGAGGGCTCATTCGAACGAAAATGAAAATTTCTAGTGCCTTTTTTAAGTGACCAAAAAATTGGAGGGCAACTAGGCCCCCTCCCATGCTCATTTTTTCTCAAAGTCACCCGATCAAAATTCTGAGATAGCCAATTTGTTCAACATAGTCGAAAATCTAATAGTTGCGTCTTTGAAGATGACTCAATCCCCCACAGCCTCCGGGGGAAGGACTGCAAGTTATGAACTTTGCCCATTGTTTACATATAGCATTGGTTATTGGGTAGTATACAAACGTTTTCACAAGGGATTTTTCAAGTGGGGGGTCGGGGGAAGGGGACTTTGTGGGAGGATCTTTCCATGGAGGATGTTTTCATGGAGGAAGGGACATTTCTATGAAGTGCCAGATTTCTAAGCATTATTTAAAATACGGCAAGAAATTACATAAAAAGCAAGTTTTTTCTACTGAAAGTAAGCAGCCACATTTAAACTTAAAACGAATAGAAATTATTACATATATGAGGGGGTTTTCCCCTAGTCAATACCTCGCTATTTACGCTAAAGTTTTTTTATTACTTTCAAAAGAGCTACCTATTCTAATTAAACGGCCTTTGGTATTCAAGGGTCATTCTTAAAGAATTGAAACAAAATTTGAACTTTAGCGAAAAGAGCGAGGTATTAACTAGGGGACTTTATAATAATTTCTGTTTGTTTTAAGTTTTGATGTTGCTCCTTACTTTCAGTTGAAAAACTTGTTTTTTTTTTATTTAATGGCTGATAACAATCTCAAAGCTTTGCTATCTGCTTTTCCATGTGAAAAAAAAAACCATGCGAGGCCATCCAATGGAGTCAGAATAGTTTGTAAGAAAGGATTTAAAGAAAACTAGAACTTCAGGGGAGGAGGTAAAGAGTGAAGTTTTGAAAATACTGGAGTGGAGGGGGAGCCTTCGCAGCTATGTTTAACGCTGAGGACTTGGCTCAACTATGGGTTGCTAGTAGTAGTAAAGACTATATTGTTGTTTTTAGGATCAATCCATAAAAGTTTTAATCAATATATAAAACCTTATGTGTATGTCGCTACTTACAGTTCATGGCAATGAACTGAAGTAAGAGGCAATACGTGTTAATAGCAGCCGAAACTGTAAAAAACAAAAACTATGTAATGTAATGTATATTTCTGAGTTTCAAGAACCTAACTACAAAAATGTAAAATTTTGTGAGTTTATTGACAAAACTGCAAAATGTGTTAGGTACAATTATTCTACATATTATGAAGTAAGAATTGTTTTCCAACTTCACACTGTCCAAATACGTTACCCCAATACTCCCAAATTATATATTTCCCATCTATTCTGCCACTTCTCTTTGTCTTGTCTCACGCTAAGCTGAAATATACTTACAGTTCATGGCAATGAACTGAAGTAAGAGGCAATACGTGTTAATAGCAGCCGAAACTGTAAAAAACAAAAACTATGTAATGTAATGTATATTTCTGAGTTTCAAGAACCTAACTACAAAAATGTAAAATTTTGTGAGTTTATTGACAAAACTGCAAAATGTGTTAGGTACAATTATTCTACATATTATGAAGTAAGAATTGTTTTCCAACTTCACACTGTCCAAATACGTTACCCCAATACTCCCAAATTATATATTTCCCATCTATTCTGCCACTTCTCTTTGTCTTGTCTCACGCTAAGCTGAAATAAACTAACGAAGAAACCGGTTTGTTCTCGAGTTTTACACAACGTAAGCTTGAGTGGTGTATAATACACAAGTACCCGATAGGCGCTATAACAGACAAGTACCAAAAAATAAACATAAAAGAGGCCTACTTAGAGTTTATCACCCGATTCTTCAACAAGCCCACAACTGTGAAACATACACACAGTATTGTACTGATTTAGGAAGGTTAATTTCGAAAAAAAAAGAATAAAAAAAAAAAATGCTCTACCTCCCTTTCGATTTCTTCCTCATAGTTTTGCCTCATCAACATTTACATTGCTCTTACATTGGTTGCTGAATTTTCCCTCATATACATTACCCTACCTCCCTTAAGATTGATGTATGATAATATGGTTCCATCCCTGTTAATTTGACCACACTTAGAAATTTTTGAAAGTTAATCGTCCCCTATTGTTCTGAGAACAAAATGCCTGCTTCACGCTTATCTATTATACTAGCCTACGAATGAAGCAGAAAACTATGCAGCAGGACCCATAGGGTCTTTTAAACGCTCTTAAGGCTTCTCACTAACTTTCACATTCCTGCTCAACGCAAGCGCGCGACATTTCTTCACAGTCATGCTTGTTGAGTATGTAATGAACTTAAATCAGATTTCTCAAATATCAGCATGGAAAATCAAGTATGTAATGGGCACACTTATACGGAAGCCGTATATAGGTATCACGCTTCAGTAATTTGAAAACTGTGCGGTTACTAACTATGGTCCGATTTAATAAAAGATTGAATCCATATGTTTCAGTATGTAAGGTCTAATGGCGCATTCACACTACGCAGCTGAACACTTTACACTAGCATAACTTAGCGTAGAAAATTGCGAATGCAAGGTGAAAGTCGCTTTAAAGTAATTTCGAATTTTACTCGTGGAGCTGTTTTATTGGTCAATGTCTTATAGTCATGAATTATATTCTAGTATAGAGCTAGAATATGAAAAAATCCATCCTTAAGTAGCCAACACTAGTGATAAGAAAGCAACTAATAACAATTTTCAATAATAACAATTACTAATAATTTTATAACAATCATACACTATAATTCTAATAACAATTATAACAAAATAATAACAATTATATATATAAAATATTGTATATAAGTTATAAAATTAATTAAAAATAAAAAAATAATTAATAAAAAACTAGGTAGGCTATAATTAAATAAAAATTAAAAATAAAAAATAAGCAAAAATTATACATATATATATACATATTTATATATATATATATATATATATATATATATATATATATATATATATATATATATATATATATATATATATATGTGTGTGTATATATATAACAAATATACCCTATATAACGGAAAAATATATAACAATTATAACAAAATAATAGCAATTTTATCTTGATTCCATTTCCAAACAACTGCACAGCCATGAATACGAAAAAAGAGCAGTTAATTTTCCGTTTTTTTTTACAAGTTCTTAATTACCAAAAAAATTATCCAAAAGATACATTAATAAAATTACTTGCAAGCTTTAGGACCACAATTCAGGAACAGTCCATTTTTCAAGGATTGATTCAAGGCTACGGCAATGGCTTTTTGGACAAAATAGGACCAAAAAAGCTGTCCAGTGAAAATTCTCAGAAAATAATCAATTTATAATTATCGAAGAACTATTTTTTCGGCTCCTCAGTTTCAGGGCCAGGAATGCCGCGTTGTGATCTAATCATTTCTGAAGATGCACGTAGTCCATATAGAATAAATAATTTTTATAATTATTTTTATAATTTTTATAAATATATTTTTATAATTCGTATGCAGCTTCATTTAACTAAGTTGACTTATTATTGATTAAATTTTAATCTCCCTTCATTAGTGAAAATAGTTATTGCCTAAGCATGTTATATGGTTGCGGGAGATAGCAGTTCTCTTATTACGGAAATACATTGTAAAAGGAGGAAAGGTCACCAACAAGATTTAACTTACCATGGAAAACCATAGAAATGAAAATGATGACCGTATAATCAATTTTTATATCCCCCCCTGATTATTTCTGAGGGCAAGGGCGTATCCAGAGCTTTTGCTCGGAGAAGGGCTAAAAACATTTTTAAATACATCAAAATTGTTTATATCCATTTCTGCTACTTCTTTAGGAGTCGGGCAAAAAATTCAGGGGGACGGAGGAGCTTCCTTGGCGCTTAGTATCTGTCCAGCAGATTTCAGCACTTAAAATTTTTGTTCACTTCTCCAGTAAGATGTCATATAGATTACCGATTTCAAGCAATCAATCCCAGGCAAATAATTCAAACATTTTTCAAAGTTCCAACTTCTTTCTGGATAAAAAAATTCTCACAACTAGAAAAACCAAATGGCACAACAAATACAAGGCACTGATCCTATGAGCCTATGCTGAGTCTGAAAATGTGCATACTTTTAATATCCAACCATCATTTACTGAGTTATCATCTGTTTCATCATCACCGGGTGTAGACTGTCTTTCATACTTCTACATTACAAACTCTGGTTCACCTTAATGTGCATCGGATGGCTTTGGTCTGACTGAACCGAGCATTTGCGGATTTAAAACGCGATTTGATATACTCCACATCACTGGCAGGTTTAACAAAGAAAAGAAGAAAATCCACGTGGCACGTACTTTTTACAGAGAAAGCATATGAGAAGAGAACAAGGAACGTACAATTTACCTTTAATAAGTGTTGTTTTCAGAAGACTATGTTTTTGCCGCTCCTGTGATTTTTTTATGTTGTTTCAAGTCTCACCACGTGACTAATAATCTTTTCTGCCTTAAGTATAAAAGCGATATGAGGCATTTGAGTCACGCACAAACAATTTTCTTGAAACTTTGCGCACAGATAAAATTTCTTATAATATTTTTGCTTTGAAGGAAGAAGTTTTAAAAACCAGTAGAACTGTTGAAGCAAAGCAGTAACTATTAGCAACAAGGAAGGCTCCTGTTCCCGCTTTTGGCTTTCAACCACCATGCGTTCGGGTCTATTAGACGCAAACTATGGAACAACAAGAAGTTTGATCTACGAAACCACGAATATCGTCTTTTCACCGGTTGCTGAAAACCACTGGAGAAGAATAGAAACTGAATCATTAAGCTTTCGACTGAAATCTCTCTCTTTCTGTCTGTCAGTCTCTGTCTCTCTCTCTCTCGCTCTCTCTCTCTCTCTCCATGACTCTTTCTGCCCTCTCACTTCCCCCTCCCACTTCCTTCTTTTTGCAATTCATGTTTACGCAAGTGTTTTCCACTGTTTGCAACTACCATTTTTTCAGGCAGTATGCTTAAGTTCGATCGTGTAACAACACCTGTGCTACTGGACAGCCAAAGGCTCTCTACGGACTGGACATTGTTTGGTCTTTACCAAGAATCTGGGAAGTCTACAGACATCGTTCGTCCATTCCATTATCTTTGGCAGACCAAGATGAGCTATGAAAATCTTGAGCGGAAGTTGACGCAGTTTAGTTCACTGCGGTAACTACCGAAGTAGCTCAGTTTGAGCTGACTTAAAGAAGGTCCTCTCTCAATCAGTGAAACACTTGAACTTCGAAGTGCTTTCTGGCATAAGTCATGCACAACTCAGTATAACGCCACTAAAATTGAACGCTGTAAAGTGGTTCCGAAGCGAAAAAAGGACACAGATACGGACGAAACCGACAGCAGGAAGAGACGTTTTTTGTGACGTAACAGAAGAACGTGGGCTTCATGCCGTCATGACTATAAATGTCCACCACAAGGTCAAAGAAGTGGCAATGACCCTAAAGGACAAAAGAATACTCGTAAAGTTGGCAGAAGGCGATATGGTGGCTCGTGAGTGCAAGTATCATGCTCGTTATCTAGTAAAATTTTACAAGCATTTGAGACCTTTTCAAAATCCTACGCCATCCAAAAGCCACGACCGGAATAAAGAAGATTTGGCTTTTGCAGAGTTATTGAATATATTAGAAGAAAGCCGGCACGAGAGCCTTAGCTTCAAACGTACAGATCTGGCTACTGCATACGAAACCAAACTTCTCAGCCTTGGGTTAGGAGCGAAGGTAAGATAAATTCTTTTTAACACGAAGTCTTTTGTGTTATCTTTTTTTTTCAAAAAGAAGTCTTTCTTTTTAATACGATTTAAAGAAAGACTTCTGCAGTCGGTTGACGATTTAATGGAAACAAAAAGAACAACAAAGATGTTACTCTAGCTTTCAAGCACAATATTGACGCTGCTTTTCACTATGTCAACGGTGGAGATATCAGTAAGGATGAAATTGATGTCTTGGCGAGGGTTTCACGTATCCTTCACCAAAATCTATTTAACAAAACCTTTGAGTTCAGTGGAACGTTCGATGAAATTAGTCAACATGATTCCGTTTCGCTTTAGCTATTGGAACAGGTTCAAATGTTAACAGAAGTCGGTATGTGTACGAAGTTACACTTGTAGCATTCGAGGAAATGAAGGCACGTGCTTTTGAGAGAGCATGCGAAAATGGAAACTGCCAAAACACTGAATTTGAACAATGGGTAATAACACGAAAAGAGAAGTCCCCACAGTTTGCCTACTGGGAACTGGTTTGTAAACTCATACGTCTTCTGCAGAGCATGGTGGCTTCACTTCGTTTAAAAAACTTTCTCACATATGAAGCGACACTGCAAATTATGACGCCTTTCTTTATTGCTTTTGATCAGCCAAATTATGCAAGATACCTGACAATCCATACACAAGACTTGAAGAATCGCGAAAATATCTCGCCATCCCTTAAAGAAGAATTTATGAATGGCAACTTCGCCACTTCATCAACTGGGATACCTTTTTCCAACATCGATCTCGATCATCAGAACGAGTTTCAAATCAAGAAATTAAAAATGGACTAAGTGGGCTGGTCAACAATCCTCAAGCTCTTCAAAGGCTTCTGCTGATCTCACCGGAGCTAAGTCGAATGCTGGATGAGTTCAGGCAGACCAAAGAAACAAGTACAAGTTCTCTGCAAATTCTTCACATTTTACGTAACACGTTCACCAGTTTCTATGCGACTACGATGAAAAAATACCAGCCAGAAAGCAGAAATTACTCAGAAGTGCATGGAGTGTAGTGATGAAAATGATGATAACTCAGTAACCTTGCGTCGGACGAAAAAAGTAAGCACATTTTTTGGGGATCAGGAGAGACAAATTAGTCAGAAACGACCCTCTGATCGGAAAAATTTCCTCCTCTGGAAGTCAGCTATTTTTTCCGCCTGGAAAAACGCAAAACGGAGCGATATTTACGTCTGAAAATATGGTTGTGCCCCCAGTTAGACTCTTCATATTTTTCTGCACATGTCATTAAGGAAGCACATGTCCTTTATTGAATAAAATAAATAAATAAATAAATGTCTGCCAAATTTCATGCTTGTACCATAAAATGCACACTGACGCTTATGTACACAACTAATAGGGAATTCTTTTCTTTAGACAGTGGAAATTTTTTTTTGAATGAATATTTCGGCCCTATTTCCATGGGCCGTCCTCAGCAGAACATATATACATAAAAGAAGAAAAATTTACACCAACATACGACCAATCAAAACTAAAATGATTTTTTTTTAAACAGTTCCAGCATCCTTACTTCACAACCAGGAACTTCAAGTCCTGGCTGAATTGGAATGACGATGGCTCATGTGTGCCATGAGCCATTGAATTGGAATGAAAAGTCAAACTTGAGCTCGTTCTTTTATTTTTTATTTGATCCCCCTCAAAGCTCGCTGGTTGTTATATTCTACCAGCCTCTGGCTTGGCAGCTTCGCCCTTTCAGATCTTATCCCAGAACTTTCTCCTGGTAGCAAGAATCATTAATCCTCAATAATCCTTAAAAAAAAAAAAAAAAAAAAAAAAAAAAAAAAAAAAAAAAAAAAAAAAATGGATTTGATCCTAATGGCAAGAGCCAAGAGCATTCCACATAGGGAGGAGAAAATGCTTTCCAAAACTCTAAATACCTTATTATTGATACATTTTCTAGAGATTTCTCCGTATTTGGCATATATTGTTAAAAGCCTATTTCTTGTATTTCCAACATTATGGAGGAATTTGTTACTCCTCTTAACTCCTCAAATATAACCCATGCATTAGGAATGCAATATCTTGTTCTTTACAGAGTTTCATTGGAGCTTCTTCATATTTTTGTAACTAAACTTTTGTTTCTTTTTCAAAAATTCTGATACCCAATCTATTTTCGCTAATAAATGAAAGCAATCGTCTAGCGCTATCGTTGATGGCCTTATACATTTCAATGACCCAGGATAAGAACTTCATTTCAGCAAAATTTGCAATATCACAGGCCCGTATGAATAAGGGCAACCCCTTTTCAGATTGAAACTCCAAGACTATTAAAACCAGCCAATTTTTTTTATATATATTTTCAAATAATTTGTACTTTTTTTTATTAATTTTGAACTCGAAGCCTCTCAAAACATGTTTTCATTTTAGAATACTGTCTGTCAAGGTGGAGCTTTGTCGTCCAATTCATATATGAATCTTCTATTTCTAGGGTATTTTGCTTAAAAACATGATTAATTTCTAAGGCTTGGATCCTTGGCTACCGCATTCCCTTGATCTGAATTAATTCAGCATAATGAAATAGCGTTTGAATCAGGGGCACACGCAGGGAGGCCGCGAAGCTATGGCTCACAACCCAAAATTCTCCTGAATTACTGGGCACTTTTTATTAGAATTATGAAACGAGATCCATTTTTAATAATTCCCCCCTCCCCCAAAAAAAGAAAAATATGGCTCAACTCGTGTCGTTCTTTAAATTGTTGTAATACTGTCATTGCTCAAGACAGAGGAAGAAAGGGAAAAAGGGCAAGAGAGAGAGAGAAAGAGAGGGAGAAAGAGAGAGAGGGAGAGAGACAGAGAGAGAGAGAGCTAGGGAATATCATGAAACGGGATTAATTTATTAAGTTCAATAATAAAAATTACTTAAAAAGGATCATACACTTTGATGAGACTGAAAGTATAGCAGCTTCAAGTAGATCATCATTACGTAGCTCAATTAAATATCGCTATATTTTTAAGCTGTTGACACTTAAGCAAGGTACAGAACATGAACAAGATCTTGCCGCGTAAAAACACAATATGGCTAGAAAACTGACAAAAATGTAAATATTTTCTTGCAGTTGCTAGTATCATAGGCTATATTGTTGTCGCGTAATTATTGGTAATGATGATACTAGCGCAGAGGCTGCTAAGGACAATACTCCAGTATTCAAATCAGCCCCAGTCAGCAGCAAGTATCTTTTAAAAGTCAATAGAGGGTAAAGACCGGGCAGAGCTAAGGTTGAAGAACCAGACCTAAGGGGTTTTTATAAAAGTCCGGATTAATAAAAAAGAGTAAATATGGTGATGTTTTGGTTTGATTACTTTACTCGCATTATTTGTCTAGTTCATGCGAATGACCTTTCTGACTTGCAGCTAACACAATATTCACACGCTATTATTGTAAACATAAAGGAAGTGACAAATCGAAATTACTGTAAATAATTGTAATGTTTGTTTATTTATAACAGGTGCCGGATTAAGAAACATACAATACAATCAAGAAAAACAGGAGAATAAACAGAGGATAGTTTGTTTAACTAGAATAATTAAAATGGGCCTTACACGATCCTTTGATGAAGATATTTAGGGAACAGGTACTTACCATCATTAATTTTTGAGTATATTTTCAGATAATATAGAAAAATCACTAAAATACTCGAGTAGTGAAACAAATACTAGGCATATAATAAAAAAGGTGGAAATTAATTATGGTTATAGAGCGAGAGGCCTAAATAACTGGTTCTGCCCGCTTCATACTCCTTATGAAGCCTTTAGTGGTTGCATGGAAGAAAAAGGGGCAAGGGAGTTCACCAAAACAGATGCTATTTAGCTTATTGGTTAACATGATAAACTTAGTTAATTTATTCGGTGCAATCCCTTTATATGGGCCTCTCTAAAGAAGTCCAACAAGAGATGCTACAGTCAAAAGGGAGAGATGCGTTGAAAAACCCGTTTTTACAAGATGATTCAAGACACTACTGTAGAGAAATACATTGTATAGCGTGGTTTTAAGACGCTTTTTTATAATAAGTATTCTAAATTAACTAATGAATAAATGGTACAATCCCTTTATATGGGCCTCTCTAAAAAGTCAAGTTTGGTTGATGCTAATGAAATAAAATAAAAGAGGATGACTATATAATAATTTAGAAACAAATTTGGGCTATATATTTGCACATTAGGGGGGGGGAAACCTAACCTAACCTAGGTACCTTTTCCCCATCTAAAATCCAAAAAACAACACTTTAAATATAAAGTGTTGTTTTTTGGAGTTTAGATGGGGAACAAGGTACCTAGGTTAGGTTAGGTTACGTATTTAATATATGCAATGCTTTAACCCCCCTAATGTGCAAATATATAGCCCAAATTTGTTTCTAAACTATTAGATAGTCATCCTATTTTATTTTATTTCATTAGTATCAACCAAACTTGACTTTTTAGAGAGGCCCATATAAAGGGATTGTACCATTTATTCATTAGTTAATTTAGAATACTTATTATACATTAATTAGCGCCAAGGCCTGTCGGACAGAGGTAGTTTTAGGGGGGGGGGCAAAGGGAGCACTTGCCCCGGGCGCTGAAATTTTTGGGGTACAAAAATTTCAAATAAATGATCTATCTGTTACAACCATTTTGTAATTTTTGAAATTTCATTTTTATTAAGCTAAAGCAGAGAGCAGAGTTGGCAAAAAGTATAAGAAAATTCAATCGGATAGTTTCATTTTCCCCATATCTTCACCACCATTCCTTGAAAATAAAAGAAAGTAGAACGAATTTAATTAATTTCTATTTTTTCGTAATATTTGTGTTCTAATTCTGTTAATGAATGAAACTTTGTTAAAATTTAGACTGAGATTTTTAGGAGGCAGAGGAAGGAGGCGCTAGTCAGGTTTTGCCCGAAGGCAAGAGAGGCCAGAACCGCCACTGCTGTCGGACCACAGTCGTGTGTCTGTGGTCTCTAAAACAGATATAAAACTGTAGCGTGTGCTTTTGTAAGGATCGGAGAAAACTCCCACCCCCAACCTAAAAAATTCAAATTTGCCGTACCCTCCTTTCCCCCTTCGACTATCCCTGAAAATATTATTTCAACCCCCACTTATGAGGCAAAAAGAGGGTGGGCTAAACCAAACTATAACTTTGGAAACATTAATTTAGGAGGAAAAAAGATACCTCCCCTGTCTTAAATTAAACTCTTTATCCTTCTGCACACCTGAAATAGTCAATATCGAATTTTCTCTATAAATGAAACTTTTACCCGAAACAAATTTATTCTCAGTATTTCACTTGTTGCCGACTGAAAAAAAAACTCTTGTTTCTTGAACCGCCGTCAGAGACTTATTTGCCAGTTCGGCCATTTCCTGCTCCGTAGCAGCAAACACAGGATGATCCTGCCCCCGCTAGCCCCCGTTACGTCCCGTATCTGGAGAACAACCCAGTGACATGCCGTACGACTCGCTACCAGCATTCCTTTGTCCCCTTTTTTACAGACATGGTCAACAAATCCTAAGAAAAGTAATATGGTTTTATTCATTTTTGTTGTCGTATTTATTATTTAACTTTGTCGTATTTGTAAAACCCTCGGTATTAGTGTTTTTAGCGCTAAAACGATTAAGTTTAATAAAATATGTCTATGTCTATGCGTCATTGTTACATAAGTACTAGCTGAGCGTTTGCTTTTTTCGTCTCTTTTTTGTTGAAGTATGGATGCCATCTAATAGGAATTTATGCTTTACTACGACAGCTTGTATCACACAAATTATTTTGATTTGGATTTTAACATCAGACAAGATCTCATAACCTCACATTTGGAGTATGCTGCTCCTCCATCTGAGCTATAGGGTTTCACGTCTTTGATGTATTTATATACGCAAATAAACGGGTTTCCAATACATGGTGTTTCTCTAGAGCTACAAAAACTTACAAATTATATAAAGTAAGATACGTCTATTGTAATGACACTATATTAGGAATGTGGAGGCAGGATATGAGGCGTGGTATTTCAAGAGGCGTCATTTCAATATTTTGCCAAACTTACATTTTTGGTCAAACCTCCTAAGCTTAGCAAGCTCTAGAGTTTGTCCGATACGGTATTCCCGTATCTTGTTTAGTTCTCAAAATATAAAGTTTAGTTCTCAAAAATATAAGTTTTATCCTCAAATTAACTGATATACCCTTACCATATTCAAAAAAGTAAACAGGGCTTATGATATCAAAGCAATTTTTGCTGTATCAGCAACGCATAAGAAAACATTAATTGTACAAGTAACAGGTTAATGTAAAAACAAAGACAAAAACATAAGTTTCTTTTTATTTTCCTGCCATCCTGCAAACCATCCACCCGTATAACATAACGCCTTTTGAATATCGTAGCCGAAAATATCCTAGAAAAACCCCGTTAAGACAACACCCGTCAAGAGAGATGGCAATGGTTGCATAAAAGTTAGAGTCATATAATAGTTTACCTGATGAACATGTTGATTCTTCAGGTCCCAGACGAGGTCAGTTAGGGACCTTGGCCGACTAAGTCTTCTGAGTCTTTTCTCAGGAAGTCCACCAGCTGAGTTCTTACTGCCATTACCTCCACTGTTACTTGAATTGAGCGTATCCGAGTCTACACCTTGCAGCAAATTTGTCAAGGATTTATATCTAATTCGGAACAGGGGAGACCTTCCTACGTTTGCTTGAAGAGTGGGCTGAGATACGTATACATTTTCTTTGGCTGGCTTTGTCTTCAAAATCCTATGGACAGCGCTACGTTTATTTGATTTTGAGTAAATCTTTCCAGCGCTAATATTGCTTGTAGCGTCTTCAGCTATACATGCTTGTGTGCTAATTTGCCTAGAAAATTCTTTAACTCGCGAGGGGTCTTTATCAAGAGCCCTTCGAGTTCGTTTTCCTGTACTTCGTACCGGGTCTGGCTCTAAATACGCAATATTTGAATTCGATGCAAAGTCGACTGCTTCATCTCCCTTCCTCTGCCGGAGTTTGACCACATTTGTTCGAGAAGGTCTAGTTCTGAAGTCTGCGGACTGTTGACGCTGATATATCTCAGCTGAAACTGAGTCAGACCAGTCGTAGGGTGACCTAAAAAGCGAGAATTTTCAAATTAGATTGGTTTACATAAAAAAAATACAAATAAACAAATTATTTGATCAGCCAAAGGGGAAATCTATAGGTCAGCTGATCAGGCGCTTAATTTAACAGAAACACAAATTTACTTGTAAATTTTAACTGTAAATAGACACATAAAAAACAATAAAACAAATTTACTCTCTTAAAGCATTATTATAAAAAGAAAAAAAATATTTACATTTAATTAAAGATATTTAAGCAGTTCCTTTAAATACAAAACAAAATTGCGAGAACAGCTACAGAGGCCGACATGGGACTCGTTAGGATAGATGCATCAATACCAGATTGCATCGATTTCAAATAAAATTGGAACACAACAATCAATACTATATGCTCTGTTAAAGCATTAGGTACTTACGTATTATACGAGAAACACTTAAGACATTACCCAGTTTTCATCCCGGTTAGTTTTCAGTGTATATTGATATGCAATGTATCTGACCATGAATAAATATATTCTAATTAAATATTTAGTTGGTATTTCGGTTAGGTTAGGTAAGAATAGGTTTGTTTAGGTTACGTATTTAATATATGCTATGCTTTACCCCCAGTCCTCACCCCCTCTAATGTGCAAATATATAGCCTAAATTTGTTTCTAAACTATTATATTTTTATCTTACTTAGGTATATTTCATTAGGATTAACCAAACTTCACTTCTCGAATGTTTCTCGTATAATACTGAAATACCAAACATTATTCTAAAAAATAAAGAAAAGGAAAAAATAAACAAAGAAGAAAAAAAACAGTTTCATGTAAATTGAATTAAAAACATCTAAATGATTCATTTAATATAAACATAGTTTTTTCTTAAAACTCGTTTTCGAATTAATCTAAAAAGGCAAATAATTTTTTTCTTGAGAATCATTGAATATAATTGAAAACAAGGGCGAAAAACAGATTCGGTATTATCAAACAGTTCGCGATAACGAAGTGTAAGTAAATCTAACCCATCAAAGGTTACGAGCCTGAGAAAAGTTACCTGATTTTTGAAAAAGGAGGAACACCCCCTAAAAGTGATATAATCTTGATAAAAATCAAACCATCAAATTCAGCGTATCAGAGAACCCTGTTGTAGAGGTTTCAAGCTCCTATCTGCAAAAACGCAGTATTTTGTTGTTGTTTTTTTTGCCAGAAGAAAGATCACGGATGCGTGTTTATTTGTTTTTTTGTTGTTTTTCTGTTATATATCTCAGGGTGATCGTATCGCCTAGTGGTCCTAGAATATCGGAATAGGGCTCATTCGAACGGAAACTAAAAGTTCTAGTGCCCTTTTTAAGCGACCAAAAAGATTGGAGGGCTACTAGGCCCTCTTCCACGCCCCTTGCTTCTCAAAATCGTCTGATCAAAATTTTGAGGTAGCCATTTTGTTCAGCAAAGTTGAAAGGCCGAATGGACTATGTATTTGGAAACATCATGACCCCCCACAGCCCCTGGAGAAAGGTCTTTAAGTTATAAAATTTGCCCATTGTTTAAAAGTATTTGTTATTGGGAAGTAGGCATACATTTTTCGGGGAGGGGACAAATTTTCTGTTGGGGGTATTTTCCACGGATAGAATTTTCCACGGGGAGGGAAGTTTCCAGGAGGTAAATTTTTGGGGGAAATATTATAGGCTACTGGGGGAATTTGCCAGAATTCCCATACGAAATTCTTCTTGCCTTGTTTTCTCTTTGCCGACTCAATTTTACGCATGGAGATGTTAAGAGCAGTTTTCCGGGGTAAGTTTTCCGTGAAGGTGGAGCCAGATTTCCAGGCGTTACTTAGAAAAACGATCAGAAATCAAATGAAAAAAAAAACAATATTTTTTTCAACTGAAAGTAAGGAGCAACATTAAAGCTTAAAACGAAGAGAAATTATTACGCATATGAGGGGGATTGTCCCTCTTCAACACCTTACCCTTTACGTTAAAGTTTGAATTTTGTCCCAATTCCTTAAGAACGACTCCTGAAAGACAAGGTTTGTTTAATTAGAACAATAAGAAGTTTTTTTTTTAATTACTAAAGAATTTTAGCGTAAAGAGCGAGGTGTTGAGGAAGAGCAACCCCCCTCATATACGTAATAGTTTCTGTTCGTTTTAAGTTTTAATGTTGTTCCTTACTTTTTTATTTAATATAACATAGATAATAAAATAATTGGCATAAGTTATTGATAAATAAATAAAACGTCAGTGAGTTGGGAAAACTAAGTTGTAAATATAAAATTATATAAGGCCTAGTCTGTTTCTCGCCCCACATTTTTACTTATATTCATATATTCTCGAGAAAAAAAAATTTCTACTTCTTAAGGACACCCTAGACAGTCAATCATTTTGATCAAAAGCTTCCGTCAATCAATTGATTAAAGCATGATTGACCATCTAGGAACCTGTTAGACACGTGAATAAAGCGTTGACGGTGATTAATAGTAAGTTTGAATGCCTCAATCGGTTCCTTGGCGGTCATTATGCTTTAATCAATTGATTGACGGAAGCTTTTGATCAAAATGAAAGTCCGTCTAGGGTGAGTAGAGGAGGGGGTACCAGTCGTGTCACGCACCCCTGCTGCCACCTACAACTTTTTTAACACCATATATTGACACGAGAACCACGTGGTTTATGGTTTTTGTCAGTGAGAATTTGAAAAACATGAATTTTGTCACATTTATGTATGTTTTCTTGGATGGTTATGTGTGTTGGTCGAGTTATTTGATGTTTTTCATGGATGTTTAATTGTTTTTGTCAGTGAGAATTTGAAAAACAGGGACTTTGTCACATTTATGGATGTCAACAGCAATTCATGTCTGTTTTATGGTTTTCTCACTGAGAATGAAAAAACAGGAATTTTCTCACTTGGATTTACATAATGAATCGCTAGGGGAAATTATTGATTCACGATGGGGGAATTAAGAAACAAACATGGCTTCATTGTTGTTTGGTTAGCCTAACCTGAGAAATTGATTTACATAATCGCTAGGGTGAATTATTGATTCACGAAGAGGGAATTACGAAACATTAAGGTTTCTTTAATCTTTAGGCCTGAGGGATTTATTTATTATTGTTGTTTTGGACAAGTGCATGCTAGGGGTGAATGTCAAGGTGTCCAGGAACAGGAAACAGTTAGATCACGTGTTTCCTTCTCAGCCAATCATCGAGTCGGTTACATCCCCCTTCTCAGCCAATCAGAGACGTGCTTACATATTAGTGGTGGTGGGAATATTGGCTTCAATGTAGATGGCTCCCCCCATCATTCGATAGAGGTAACGTCACAGAGTTACTCCTCTCCCCCCCATTTCCCTCTACCTTGAATTTATCGAACGAAGAGGATCAGCTACGTTTTAGCTGTGAGTGAGTTGACATTGGAAACCGAAAAATGTTCTATATATGTCCATTGTGCATGTACACTCTTGGCAGTTGGAATCAATGTGAGAATTGTACAATTATTGATGACTATAGTTAAAAGTGTAAATTATGTAATCCTTGTAAATTACATAGAGGCTATGCAGTACAAATTAAAGGATGTAATTCATGTCTTGAGGAGGTGTGTGACTCACATCCTAGAGGGCAACTGTGCTCCAATTGTCACTATGAAAAATGTGATCAGTGGGAGAATACTTACCCCGCTATGATTGGAAAGAATCCTAAACGTGATTTTAGTTTATTTCTACGATATTGGTATCGTCGTGAATTTAAATTAGTCTTTGAAGATGAACCTGGTCTAAGAGTCAACTGTTTGGGTAAACGTACCCTCGGGTTTATACGTAATCGCTGTGACGACACCTAAAGCTCTGACTATAAGCAAAGTGATATTTATGCTTCTGTGAAGGACGGTGATTCACCATTTGAAAACACTTTTTTTGATATTTCTTCAAATCGAAGGATTGAAACTCTTGAATTTCATAATATGAATGAAAATATTATAATTTACTATACAAAGAGATATGACAAGAGTGAAGTTACATTTTACTGTAGAAAATGTGACCCTGACTTTGCAGTCAATCAAGATCAATATACAGTGAATCCAAATGATTTACCAGCATTAGTGGTTCACGACAGTTGCCTATACATCGAAGATGATGAAATCTAAAGTGAAGATTTAAAGACATTGTTGTATATATATATGCATTTTATTAATAAACAAATTTACAAACAATCTATGTTCAAATATTTATTCCTTTGTAATATCCATATTTATCACTGTTTTTATGTATACTACCTCAGGAGGTTCTATTATTTGAACCTCATCCTCCTCCACTGATATAGTATTTATGGGAGAGGGTATCTCCTCAGCAAATAAATCCTCGGACCCACTCCTCAACAGATCCCCCTCCACTGGCACAATATTTATGAGAGAGGGTATCTCCTCCGCAAATAAATCTTCACGCACTCGAACTCGCGGGTTATGCATTCGAACCGAGGACCCACTCCTCAAGAGATCCACCGCTCTACATGTACAGAGACGTTCTTCCTCCTCCTCAGGGGTGATCTCGATGCTCTCGTTCTCTGCACATGTAGCTAGAAGATTCTCCTCTACCTCGATAGTGAGCCCCCACTCGCTCCATACATCCTAAAAAGGTCGAGAACACTATGGTCAAAAGCTCTGTGGAAAGGTATAGTCTTCATGAATATACTGAGGGGTGTTCTATAAATGTAATAAACAGGGTTACTTATTTTTTTCATTTTATATATAATTTTGTTTGTCTAAAATTCATCAATTAGCCAGTTGTGGGTTTTTTTTTTTATTATTTTTTACATACGGAGCGATATTTAATGTCATTGATAGAAGCCTGTATGAGATTTAATGTCTGTGATAAAACCAGGAAAAAAAACTTTTCCAAGAACTATGTTTTTCAATGAAAAGTAAAGAGCTACGACATTAAATCAAAGAGAGCAGAAATAAAGTTGAATAATTGCTTAAACGTAAATTTTCTGTAAACATACTTCTAATTAATCACTCCTAAAAAGGTAAGTATTATTCTTATACTTTAGTTCCATGAAGAAAAAGCAAGTTACTATTAAAGAATAAATGAAACCAAAACGAACAGCTATGACTGAATTTATATTTTAGTTTCAAGAAGCAAAAGTAGTTAATACTTCCCTGGATTTGACTTATAAAGCTGGAAACGTAAATTGAGATTTATGAAAATGCACAAATGTAATTTTTATTTTCTAAGATAAATTCTATACAGACATAAAGAGATCAAAGAGAGCTGAAATAAAGTTGAATAATTGCTGAAACGTAAATTTTCTGTAAACATACTTCTAATTAATCACTCATAAGAAGGTAAGTATAGACCGCTCATCCTATATGGTGGAGGAGCATGCACAGCTGGCTAAAGCAGTTAACACTTGCCTGGAAGCTCGAAATGTAAAGTGAGATTTTGGAAAATGCAGAAATTTAATAATGGTTCTTGGAAATTTTCGGTTTGATTATGAAATAAGAAATTTTTAAAAACATGAAATTTTTTTCAATTAAAAACGAACAAAAATTAATTAAAAAACTTTCCGAAAAATACGTTTTCAAAAGAAAAGTAAAGGTCATTTTAAACTTAAGCTCAGCAGATGCAAATACCATTTAAAATTTAAACTCGAAACAATCAGAAATTACTATTAAAGAATAGATGAAACCAAAACGAACAGCTATGACTGAGTTTATATTTTAGTTTCAAGAAGCAAAAGTAGTTAATACTTCCCTGGATTTGACTTATAAAGCTGGAAACGTATAGTGTGATTTATGAAAATGGACAAATGTAATTTTCATTTTCTACGATAATTACGATAAAGAGATAAAGAGAGCAAAGAGAGCAGAAATAAAGTTAAATAATTGCTTAAACGTAAATTTTCTGTAAACATAGTTCTAATTAATCACTCCTAAAAAGGTAAGTATAGACCGCTCATCCTCTATGGTGGGGGAGCATGCACCGCTGGCTAAAGCAGTTAAAACGTGCCTGGAAGCTCGAAATGTAGAGTGAGATTTTGGAAAATGCAGAAATTTAATAATGGTTCTTGTAAATGTTTTAAATATGATACATTCTATAGCGAAAACACACAAAAGTTAGAAATAATGCAAAATTATCCGGTATTATCACTGCAATAAGGGTAAAAATGAATAATTCATAAAAATATTCAACAATCTATTGGGTACATATTTTAAATATGAGCCTTTATAATGCTAAAACACACAAAAGTTCGAAAATATGAAAAATGGTCATTTTTTACATATTATTTTCTTAAAAAATTTTTTAATTAATAATATTTTTCAAAATGATAATGGTAACATTATTTTTTCTTATGAAACAATAATAGTAAAAAAACAAAAGTTAGAAAATATTCAAAATGTTAAATTATGACCTCTGAAATACGGATAAAAATGAAGAATTCATACACATTTTCAACTAGCTTAAGGGTAAATGTTTTAAATATGAGCCATTCTATTGTGAAAACACACAAAACATAGAAAAAATGCAAAATTGTACTTTTAGTCAAATTCCATAAGTATAAAAATTTATTATTAATTCCAAATTTCATATATATAATGTGATTTTTAACCATATATGAGCCTGAAATTAGAGTAAACACACAAAAGTTAAACTACATGCAAAATTAACATTTTTTGCAAATGCCTAACGGATAAAAATGTAGAATAAATTATATATTACTTAAATATAATGGTAAATTTTTATTTATAGTGCAATTATAATGAGTTAACACACAAAAGTATGAAAAATCTAAAACTGGTAATGTTATTCCTATTCAATAAGGCTTAAAATTAATAAGTAATAAACAATTTCAAAGATCTAAACGTTAAATGTTTTAAATATGAGCCATTCTATTGCGTAAACACACAAAAGTTAAAAAGAATGCAAAATGTTCCTTTATTATATCTGCAATACGGCTAAAAATGAAGAATTCATACACATTATCAACTAGCGAAAGGGTAAATTTTTTAATTTTGAATCAGTATTTGGTAAAAAAAATCACATGATAGACAATATTACAAAGTTAACTTTAGTTAAAATGCTAGTCGTATAAAAATTTATTAATACATAAAATTTTAATAAAGATATTGGGTAATTTTTTTGTTTATTTGACTTTAATTAGCTTTAAAACACAAAAGTAAGAATTATTGCACCTTGAAACTTTTTTACCTCTGCAATACGGCTAAACATGAAACTTTAAGCTGGAAACGTAAAGTAAGATTTTTGAAAATGTATAAATATGATCTTTATTTTTGAAGAGACATTCTGAATTCTATTCGAGTCATGCGATCGTTTTAAAAGAGTTAGTGTTAACGAATTGTAAGTAAGGAGCGTCCCGGCTCAATGGTAACCAAAACTCTTGAAAACAGGTTTTTAGCTCCATGAAGGTAAAGCAAGTTGACATTTCCTTTAAAGAATCAGATTTCACTGCTGATTTTAAATATATAGTTTACTCCTACCCATCAAAAGTTACGCGCCTGAGAAAATATGGCTGATTTTCGGAAAATGGGAGAAATACCCCTAAAAGTTATAAAACCTTAATGAAAATCACATCATCATATTCATCGTATCACAGAACCCTACTATAGAGGTTTCAAGCTCATATCTACAAAAAATGTGGAATTTTGCTTTTTTACCAGAAGAAAGATCACGGATGCGTGTTTATTTTTATTTATTTTTTTTTTTTTGTTCCAGGGGTTTTCGTATCGACCCAATGGTCATATAATATCATTGGAGGACTTATTGAAACGGAAATTAAAAGTTCTAGTTCTCTTTTTAAGTGATCAAAAATGGAGGGCAAATAGACCCCCTCCCACGCTCATTTTTTTCCAAAAGTCACCTGATCAAAATTATGACTTTCAGAGTCGAGTATTTCTAGCAAAAAATATAGTTAATTCTAATTAGTGGTATGCAAAATGTGGCTTACAGATACCTAATTTACAGATCTGGATATTCCAAATCGTCACGTTTTTGTAAGAAAAATTATAGAAATAAAATATATTTCTATGGTTCAAATATGTAAAATCCATAGGGGAAAATATAAATTAAAATTTAAACAGACATTAACCATCGAAGGACCGGTGACTTCATTTGAACTATTCATTACTTTATATATATATATATCTTTATTTCAATATGCACTGAGGTTGATGTCATCTAAACACTAAATAATATGCGGTAATAACGGTATATTTCCTTTCCATAATCAAATTAATAAATGTTGACCTATAGGTTCATGGAAAACAAGTTCATTTTATGTCTTCTTTTCATTTGCATAAGTCCCCCAATGACATAAGCCATTCTATGAATTGTTTTTCAGAAATAAAGTTATTTTTTTTATGTGAACAAAGTAACTCCTGATATTTGAAAGTTCTCGTCATAATGTGATTATTTTTCCAAAATCGTATAATAAATTTTTTAGATGGATCTTTTCTTCAACATAATTAAAAGCAACAATAACTATGTCTTTAGAGATAAAATGAACTCTTCAGCAACGGGGGGATAGGTTTTTAAGTTATGAAATTTATAAATAAACCGATAAAAGTTGGGGGTTGAAAAGATTTGTGCTCCAACTCGAAACACAACAGTCGAGAGAGGGATCATTCTAATTGAAAAAGATTCTAGTGATCCTTTTAAGTAACAAAAATAATTGGAAGGGTAACTAGCTTCACCCTCCCGCATCACCTTTTTCCTAAATCGTCTAATGGGAGCCACGGATCCGAAGGCTGACCACGGACGGACACCACACCACCCGGGATCACAGACTGAAGGCCCACCGCAGGTGGGTCCCCCACCCCCGGACTCATAAGCTAAAGGTCCACCGATGGTGGGACCCCCCCCCCACCCTCGGGGTCACAGACCAAAGGCCACCACGGAACAGGATCCGCCAGGGGTCACAGGCCGAAGGCCGACTGCAAACGATCGGAGCCCCAGTGGGACCCTCCCCCCCCCCCCCCCGGACTCATAAGCCACAGTGGTCGAGCCCCACCCCCGGGGCCACAGGCTGAGGGCGGCACAGTCTGGGTCTCCATCCCCAGGATAGGTTAGGTTAAGTGGTCTTAACCTAACCCAGGTTAGGTTAGGTTACCTAACCTAACTAGGGTTAGGTTAGGTTAGGTTAGGTTAGGTTAAGTGGTCGGCCACTAGGTTAGGTTAAGTGGTCTTAACCTAACCTAGGTTAGGTTAGGTTACCTAACCTAACTAGGGTTAGGTTAGGTTAGGTTAGGTTAGGTTAAGTGGCCGGCCACTTAACCGAACCTAACCTAACCTAACCTAACCCTAGTTAGGTTAGGTAACCTAACCTAACCTGGGTTAGGTTAAGACCACTTAACCTAACCTAGTGGCCGGCCACTTAACCTAACCTAACCTAATCCTAACCCTAGTTAGGTTAGGTAACCTAACCTAACCTGGGTTAGGTTAAGACCACTTAACCTAACCTATCCTGGGGATGGAGACCCAGACTGTGCCGCCTTCAGCCTGTGGCCCCTGGGGTGGGGATCGACCACTTTGGCTTATGAGTCCGGGGGGGGGGGTCCCACTGGGGCTCCGATCGTTTGCAGTCGGCCTTCGGCCTGTGACCCCGGGGGGATTCTGGTCCGTGGTGGTCTTTGGTCTGTGACCCCAAGGGTGGGGGGGGGGGTCCCACCATCGGTTGACCTGTAGGTTATGAGTCTGGGGGTGGCGGCAGCCCACCTGCGGGGGGTCTTCAGTGAGGGTTCCCGGGGGGGGTGGTGTCCGTCTGTGGTCATCCTTCGGATCCGTGGCTCCCAGTAGACGATTTAGGACAAAACTGATGCGAGAGGGTGACGCTAGTTACCCTTCCAATTATTTTTGTTACTTAAAAGGATCACTAGAATCTTTTTCAATTAGAATGATCCCTCTCTCGACTGTTGTGTTTCGAGTTGGAGTACAAATCTTTTCAACCCCCAACTTTTATCGGTTTATTTATAAATTTCATAACTTAAAAACCTATCCCCCCGGTGCTGAAGAGTCCATTTTATCTCTAAAGACATAGTTATTGTGGCTTTTAATTATGTTGAAGAAAAGATCCATCTAAAAATTGATTAGACGATTTTGGAAAAATATTCACATTATGACGAGAACTTTCAAATATCAGGAGTTACTTTGCTCACATAAAAAAAATAACATTATTTCTGAAAAACAATTCAAAGAATGGCTTATGTCATTGGGGGACTTATGCAAATGAAAAGAAGACATAAAATGAACTTGTTTTCCATGAATCTATAGGTCAACATTTATTAATTTGATTATGGAAAGGAAATATACCGTTATTACCGCATATTATTTAGTGTTTAGATGACATCAACCTCAGTGCATATTGAAATAAAGATATATATATATAAAGTAATGAATAGTTCAAATGAAGTCACCGGTCCTTCGATGGTTAATGTATGTTTAAATTTTAATTTATATTTTCCCCTATGGATTTTACATATTTGAACCATATAAATATATTTTATTTCTATAATTTTTCTTACAAAAACGTGACGATTTGGAATATCAAGATCTGTAAATTAGGTATCTGTAAGCCACATTTTGCATACCAATAATTAGAATTAACTATATTTTTTGCTAGAAATACTCGACCCTGAAAATCATAATTTTGATCAGGTGACTTTTGGAAAAAAATGAGCGTGGGAGGGGGTCTATTTGCCCTCCATTTTTGATCACTTAAAAAGAGAACTAGAACTTTGAATTTCCGTTTCAATAAGTCCTCCAACGATATTATATGACCATTGGGTCGATACGAAAACCCCTGGAACAAAAAAAAAAAAATAAATAAAAATAAACACGCATCCGTGATCTTTCTTCTGGTAAAAAAGCAAAAGTCCACATTTTTTGTAGATATGAGCTTGAAACCTCTAGAGGAGTGTTATTTTGAACGATTAATCTGATGTGAAGATGTTCAATAATTATTTAGACATTTTAGTTTTTCTGCCCAAAAATGTCCAAACCTAAGCATTATTTCTCATTCGCTGCTCTTTCTATGTGTCGTAGTAGCCTAAATATATAAAATCAGAATAGAAATCTGATTATTTAAAGTAAATTTCAACTTGCTTTACATTCATGGAGCTAAAAACCTGTTTTCAAGAGTTTAGGTTACCATTGAGCCGGGACGCTCCTTACTTACAATTCGTTAACACGAACTCTTTGAACACGATCGCATGACTCGAATAGAATTCAGAATGTCTCTTCAAAAATAAAGATCATATTTATACATTTTCAAAAATCTCACTTTACGTTTCCAGCTTAAAGTTTCATGTTTAGCCGTATTGCAGAGGTAAGAAAGGATCAATTTTCATTTTTTCTAACTTTTGTGTGTTTACGCAAGATTTAGTCTCATAATTAAAACATTTTCCCTTGCTATTTATGAAAATTTTAATTATTACTAAATTTTTAGACTAATAGCATTTGTAATCAAGTAAATGAATTCATTGTGTCTAACTTTTTTTTGTTATTTCAATCTAATGGTTCATAATTAAAACATTTACCCTCTAGCTAGTTGAAAATGTGTATGAATTCTTCATTTTTAGCTGTATTGCTCAGCAGAGGTAATAAATGAAAATTTTGCATTTTTTCTAAGTATTGTGTTTTGTATAAATTTAATGTAAATATTATTAAAAAATTACCATGATCAATTTGTATAAGTTTATTTAATATTAAATTTTTTAAGTATTTCATATCTACTAAATTAACATTTTGAATTTGTTCGAACTTTTGTGTTTTTACGCAATAGAAAGGCTCATATTTAAAATATTTACCCTATAGCTAGTTGAAAATGTGTATAAATTCAAGAATTTTAGCCGTATTGAAGAGATAATACGCGATAATATTTCATTTTTTCTAACTTTTGTGTTTTCGCGATAGAATGGTTCATATTTAAAACATTTACAAGAACCATTATTAAATTTCTGCATTTTCCAAAATATCACTCTACATTTCGAGCTTCCAGGCAAGTGTTAACTGCTTTAGCCAGCGGTGCATGCTCCCCCACCATAGAGGATGAGCAGTCTATACTTACCTTTTTAGGAGTGATTAATTAGAACTATGTTTACAGAAAATTTACGTTTAAGCAATTATTCAACTTTATTTCTGCTCTCTTTGCTCTCTTTATCTCTTTATCGTATTTATCGTAGAAAATAAAAATTATATTTGTGCATTTTCATAAATCACACTTTACGTTTCCAGCTTTATAAGTCAAATCCAAGGAAGTATTAACTACTTTTGCTTCTTGAAACTAAAATATAAACTCAGTCATAGCCGTTCGTTTTGGTTTCATCTATTCTTTAATAGTAATTTCTGATTGTTTCGAGTTTAAATTTTAAATGGTATTTGCATCTGCTGAGCTTAAGTTTAAAATGACCTTTACTTTTCTTTTGAAAACGTATTTTTCGGAAAGTTTTTTAATTAATTTTTGTTCGTTTTTAATTGCAAAAAATTTCATGTTTTTAAAAATTTCTTATTTCATAATCAAACCGAAAATTTCCAAGAACCATTATTAAATTTCTGCATTTTCCAAAATCTCACTTTATATTTCGAGCTTCCAGGCAAAATAATGTTAACTGCTTTAGCCAGCTGTGCATGCTCCCCCACCATAGAGGATGAGCGGTCTATACTTACCTTTTTATGAGTGATTAATTAGAAGTATGTTTACAGAAAATTTACGTTTAAGCAATTATTCAACTTTATTTCTGCTCTCTTTGCTCTCTTTATCTCTTTATCGTATTTATCGTAGAAAATAAAAATTACATTTGTGCATTTTCATAAATCTCACTTTACGTTTCCAGGGAAGTATTAACTACTTTTGCTTCTTGAAACTAAAATATAAACTCAGTCATAGCTGTTCGTTTTGGTTTCATTTATTCTTTAATAGTAACTTGCTTTTTCTTCATGGAACTAAAGTATAAGAATAATACTTACCTTTTTAGGAGTGATTAATTAGAAGTATGTTTACAGAAAATTTACGTTTAAGCAATTATTCAACTTTATTTCTGCTCTCTTTGATTTAATGTCGTAGCTCTTTACTTTTCATTGAAAAACATAGTTCTTGGAAAATTTTTTTTTCCTGGTTTTATCACAGACATTAAATCTAATACAGGTTTCTATCAATGACATTAAATCTCGCTCCGTATGTAAAAAATAATTTAAAAAAAACCCACATCTGGCTAATTGATGAATTTTAGACATACAAAATTATAGATAAAATTAAAAAAATAAGTAACCCTGTTTATTACATTTATAGAACACCCCTCAGTATATTCATGAAGACTATACCTTTCCACAGAGCTTTTGACCATAGTGTTCTCAACCTTTTTAGGATGTATGGAGCGAGTGGGGGCTCACTATCGAGGAGGAGGAGAATCTTCTAGCTACATGTGCAGAGAACGAGAACATCGAGATCACCCCTGAGGAGGAGGAAGAACTTCTCTGTACATGTAGAGCGGTGGATCTCTTGAGGAGTGAGTCCTCGGTTCGAGTACATATCCCGCAAGTTCGAGTGCGTGAAGATTTATTTGCGGAGGAGATACCCTCTCTCATAAATATTGTGCCAGTGGAGGGGGATCTGTTGAGGAGTGGGTCCGAGGATTTATTTGCTGAGGAGATACCCTCTCCCATAAATACTATATCAGTGGAGGAGGATGAGGTTCAAATAATAGAACCTCCTGAGGTAGTATACATAAAAACAGTGATAAATATGGATATTACAAAGGAATAAATATTTGAACATAGATTGTTTGTAAATTTGTTTATTAATAAAATGCATATATATATACTACAATGTCTTTAAATCTTCACTTTAGATTTCTTCATCTTCGATGTATAGGCAACTGTCGTGAACCACTAATGCTGGTAAATCATTTGGATTCACTGTATATTGATCTTGATTGACTGCAAAGTCAGGGTCACATTTTCTACAGTATAATGTAACTTCACTCTTGTCATATCTCTTTGTATAGTCAATGATACTATTGCATTCATATTATGAAATTCAAGAGTTTCAATCTGTCTATTTGAAGCAATATCACATACAGTGTTTTCAAATAGTGAATCACATTCCGTCACAGCCAAATAAAAATCACTTGGTTTATAGTCATAGTAGGTGGTATCATCACAGCGATGACTTAGAAACCAGATTGTCTTGTTACCCCAACAGTTGAATCGTTTACCCGGTTCCTCCTCCCAGAATAATTTAAATCCACGACGATACCAATCTCGTAGAAATAAACTAAACTCACGTTTGGGATTCTTTCCAATCATAGCGGGGTAAGTATTTTCCCACTGATCACATTTATCATAGTGACAATTGGAGCACAGGTGCCCTCTAGGATGTGAGTCACACACCTCCTCAAGACATGAATTACATCCTTTAATTTGTACTGCATAGCCTCTATGTAATTTACAAGGATTACATAATTTACACTTTTCACTATAGTCATCAATAATTGTACAAGTCTCACATTGATTCCAACTGCCAAGAGTGTACATGCACAATGGACATATATAGAACATTTTTCGGTTTCCAATGTCAACTCACTCACAGCTAAAACGTAGCTGATCCTCTTCGTTCGATAAATTCAAGGTAGAGGGAAATGGGGGGGAGAGGAGTAACTCTGTGACGTTACCTCTATCGAATGATGGGGGGAGCCATCTACATTGAATCCAATATTCCCACCACCACTAATATGTAAGCACGTCTCTGATTGGCTGAGAAGGGGGATGTAACCGACTCGATGATTGGCTGAGAAGGAAACACGTGATCTAACTGTTTCCTGTTCCTGGACACCTTGACATTCACCCCTAGCATGCACTTGTCCAAAACAATAATAATAAATAAATCCCTCAGGCCTAAAGATTAAAGAAACCTTAATGTTTCGTAAGTCCCTCTTCGTGAATCAATAATTCCCCCTAGCGATTATGTAAATCAATTTCTCAGGTTAGGCTAACCAAACAACAATGAAGCCATGTTTGTTTCTTAATTCCCCCATCGTGAATCAATAATTTCCCCTAGCGATTATGTAAATCCAAGTGAGAAAATTCCTGTTTTTCATTCTCAGTGAGAAAACCATAAAACAGACATGAATTGCTGTTGACATCCATAAATGTGACAAAGTCCCTGATTTTAAAATTCTCAATTAAAAAATAAAATAAAAATAACTTAAAAAAAAAAAAGACCACGCACCCCACACAGAACAAGAATAGAACACATAACTACCTGTTACAAATTCCTTTTTTATCATGTATAAATTACAAAAACACTACACAATGAGGTTCTCGGGCCCCGCGCGTATGTTAAAAAAAGTTTTAGGTGGCAGCAGTGTTGCGTGATCGCGACTGTTACCCCCCCCTCTACTAGGGTGTCCTTTAGTCTATTTTGAAAAAGAGTTTAAAAGAAATCATTCTTGTTTATTTATTATTTTTGACCTTTTTGTATTCCGAATTTACAAATATGAGACTGTATTATTTTACTTTAATTTCCTCTATTTCATCCTCGTTGTGAGATATCTTCCTTGTAAGCTTGTTTATAAAAAAAAACATGGTCTCATCTAAGATCAAATAAAAAAAACAAGTTTTTTAAACTGAAAGTAAGGAGCGACATTAAAACTTAAAACGAACAGAAATTATTCCGTATATGAAAAGGGCTGTCCCCGCCGCAACGCCTCGCTCTTTATGCTAAAGTTTTTTATTGTTTAAAAAAAGTAAATTTGTGTGACAGAGCCAAACTTTAGCTCAAAGAGCGAGGTGTTGAGGATGGGATACCTCCTTTTATATATGGAATATTTTCTGTTCCCTTTAAGTTTTATTGTCGCTCCGTACTTTTATTTTAAAAAAATTGTTTTTTTATTTCATTTCTGATCGTTTTTTTATTTGATGCAGCTTTTGTTTTGGCTCGCCGTCATTGAATAAGTAAACAAAATTTGCATAGAAATTTTACTTTTCTTTTGCAAAATGGCTGTCTCTAAATTTGGTTCTGACGTAATTTACAAATTAACTTACGTAACGAACTTCTATATTCGTATATTTTTCGTCTGGCAAAAAATACAAAGTTGCAGATTTTTGCAGACATGAGCTTGAAACCTATGTTGTAGGGTTTTCTGATACGCTGAATCTGACGGTGTGATTTTTATTAAAATTCTTTCACTTTTAGGGGATGTTTCCCTCTTTTAGAAAATCAGGTAAATTTTCTCAGGCTTGTAGCCTTTGATGAGTAATACTAAACTTAATAAAATTCATATATTTAGAATCAGCATTATAAGCCCATTCTTTTGATAAATTTATTTACATCAATTTTCCGTTTTTAAAATTTTCGATTAATTTTGAGCCGCATCGCTTTTTTTTTTTTTATTGTTTTTTTTTTATTACGTATATGTTATTAATTATATTATTGGGTTATACCCTTATTAAATAACACCCATTTTGAGTTAAAATTTAAAAAAAATGTTAATTAAAAAAACCCTGAATCACAAAGGCCGTTTAATTAGAATAGATAGCTCTTTTGAAAGAACTAAAAAATTGTTGCGTAAAGAGCGAGGTAATGACTTGGCGGAGAACCCCCTCATATACTTAATAATTTCTGTTTATTTTAAGTTCTAATGTTGCTTCTTACTTTCAGTTGAAAAAACTCGTTTTTTTTAATTTAATTTCTGATCGTTTTTTTAAATAATGCTTGGAAATCCGGCGCCCCCTTCATAGAAATGTCCCGTACCCCAATGAAACATCCCCCACGGAAATAGTCTCCTGAGTAACCCCCTCTTCCAGCCCCCCCCCACCAGAAAATTTTTTTTTCCTGAAAATGTCTGTATACTTTCCAATAACCAATGAAAAATTTAAGCAATGGGCAAAGTTCACAGCCTGCAGCCCTTCCCCTGGGAACTGTGGGGGATTAAGTCATCGTAAAAGATATATTTATTAGATTTTCGACTATACTGAACAAAATGGCTATCTCAAAATTTTAATTGGGTGACTTTGAGAAAAATGAGCGTGGGAGGGGGCCTAGTTGCCCTCCATTTTTTTTGGTCACTTAAAAAGGGCACTAAAACTTTTAATTTCCGTTCCAATGAGCCCTCTTACGATATTCTAGGACCACTGGGTCAATACGATTACCCCTGGAAAAAAAACAAAAAAAACAAACAAATTTCCAACTATGGTAGTTAAGTTCATTCTTCCTTCAATTATTTCTCTATTGACAAAGCTTATAAATCTTTCTTTTGAAAATGGGATTTTCCCCAGTTCTCTTAAGCGAGCTAGAGTAATTGTTTTATTTAAAGGTGGACCAAGAAGTAACCCAGCCAATATCGCCCTATATTTTTGCTGTCTGTTCTTAGACACATTTTTGAAAAGACCATGCTTTCCCGTCTACTAGCTTTCCTAGAGGCTAAAAGATTTTTTCATGATTTTCAGTTTGGGTTCCGAGCAAAACATTCTACGGAACATGCGTGCGTAGCTCTTTTAAATTTTCTCCGCACTGCACTTGACTCTAGTTTCATTCCTGCAGCTATATTCCTAGATGTCCGTAAGGCTTTTGACTCTTTAACTCATGAGATTCTGCTGTATAAGCTATCACACAATGGTGTAAAGGGGCGTGTTCATGCTTGGTTTGATTTTTATTTATCAGGTAGAACCACCTCCTTAGATTCCCTTTCCCACTATTCGTTTGAAGTTTATTTTGGTGTTCCTCAAGGGTCTTTTCTTGGGCTACTTTTATTTTTGATTTAGATTAACGACCTTATAGTGGTGGTTATGAATCAAAAACCTACAGTGTGAAGTCACTTATGTCAACCTGAATCTTTCAATGTTAAAAAAATCCATCGTTTTAGCAGGATGTGGATACTCGTTGCTTTCGCTGATGACAATAACATTGGTACTGTAGTGGGAACTGAGCCTGAGATACTTCCCAAATTAGTTGACCTTTTTGAGAGAGTCATTCTCTGGTTTTTTGCAAATTTCCTTGCCCTAAATTTTTCTAAGTCAAGTTTTTTAATTTTTTGCCGTATTTCTCTGGCGTGCCCTGAGTTATCTAAAATCCAGCTTTCAAGGGGCTCTCTCAGTAGACCTAAGGAACGATATGTCTGATTTCTCGGTATTCTTCTCGATGAAAACCTTTCATTCAAGAATCATATTGGACTAATTAATATGAGGATCTCAAGGAGTCTTGGAATTTTGCGAAAGCTAAAGCACATGTTTCCTGCATCAGTTCAAAAATTTATGTTCTATTGCTTTGTTGAGACCTATATCTTTTATTGCCCTACAATATGGATGTCAACTTTCTTTTCTTTTTTGAAACCGCTTTGTAAGTCTTATGATAAGGCAAGAATTCTTATACAGGAAGAAAATTATTCTACATCTAACACAACTAGCCCATTACATGAATTGCAGTCTCTCTACCTTCTTTCGTACGCGTCTTTCACTTTTCATCAAATTCATTATGATATTCTCGCAGCCCTTGAAAGTACTCCTTCTTTCGTCACTGATAGGCCTTCGCATCATCTTCGCAATTCAAGGAATATTAATATTCTATTTACTCCATCGGTGAGGTCTGACTTTAATCCATTAACTGCTTGTCATATCGTTTGGAATAGCCTACCTGAGTCAGCTAAAGAATGTCACTCGTTTGGAACTTTCAAAAGAATTTTAAGAAATTTTTTAATGTCTTGATTTTTCATGTTTAAATATATTTTTGTTAATTTTTATTATTATTATTTGGGGGGGGGGGGGGTGACACGAGCCTGGGTTGGAAACATTTTTTGTGAGGGGTTTTGAGTTTGTATAATATTTTTTTTTTGTGGTTTGGTTTCAATTATATATTTGGAATTTGGTTTATTTTATTGGAGTGTCCTACATCCTTTTTTTTTTTTTTTTGGGGGGGGGGGTCTCATAAAATCGCTGTTTGTTTGGGTTTTTAATTATTTTTTTTCTCTCTTTTTGTTTTGTTTTGTGTGTGTGTGTGTTGAGTCTTTGAAAGGTTGAAATTCAATGCATTATATTTAAAATACTTGTATTTGTTTCATTTTTGTTTCTCTCCTGTTTTTTCCTGGCCATAGAGCCTTACGGGGGAGTTTATATTGAAGTGTATTTTGTTGTGTTTATTAATTGAATAAAAATTGATTGATTGAATTGAAATTGATTGGTAAACACGCACCCGTGATCTTTCTTCTAGCAAAAAATGCAAAATTCCACATTTTTGTAGATAGGAGCTTGAAACCTCTACAGTAGGGTTCTCTGATACGCTGAATATAATGGTTTGATTTTCATTAAGGTTCTATAACTTTTAGGGGGTCTTTCCCTTTTCTTCGAAAATCAGGCAAATTTTATCACGTAACTTTTGATAGGTAAGATTTAATTTGATGAAGTATATATATTTGAAATTAGCATAAAAATCTAATTCCTGTGATTTGTCTATTGGTATAAATATTCTGTTTTTTAGAGTTTCGGTTACTATTGAGCCAGGTCGCTCCTTACTTACAGTTCGTTACCACGAACTGTTTGATTCGAGCCTAAGTTTCTACGGCGACTGCAAAGTGCCCGTCACGCTTCGCTATGAAGTCCTGTAATTTTGACGAAAAAAAAAAAAAAACAAAAAAAAACAAACAATAAACAAACAAGAAAGTCGATCAGTTTAGGAAAACGAGATAAAAACTAAACGAAAATTGCGTGATCAGCCAGAGAGCTCGGCATAAATTTCGTTAGCCCAGCTAATCAAGTGGTGGTCGGCGTTTCCCCTCGGAAAATACCCCCCTCCCCCCGAAAAATACCCCCGTGGAAAATACCTGCCCGTGGAAAATACTCCCCCGGAAAATACCTCCCCGTGGAAAATACCCCATGGAAAATACCCCCCCCCCAGTGGAAAATAAGGCTTTCCAAATTCGAGAACTTTATTTGAGTTTCTTTTTTTATTTTCCGTAGGGGGAAGGAACTTCGGTACTTGTGTATTATACGCGACTCACTCAAGTTGACGCTGTGTAAAACTCGAGAACAAACCGGTTTCTTCGTTAGTTTCTTTCAGCTTAGCGTGAGACAAGATAGACAGGTGACAGAATAGATGGGAAATATATAATTTGGGCTATATATTTGCACATAAAGGGGGGGGGGGATTGAGCCAGTGGCATATAATACACAAGTACCGGAATTTTTCATGGAGAGAGATTTTCTCATTTTTCATGGAGAGAGAGAGCCGGATTTCCCGGTATTATTTAAAAACGATCAGAAATTAAATTAAAAAAAAAACAATTTTTATCAACTAGTAAGGAGCAACATCAAAACTTAAAACGAAATGAAATTATTACGTGTATGAGAGGAATATACGTGTATGCCCCTTCCACAAGACCTTGCTCTTTACGCTAAAGTTTTGACTTTTTGTTCTAATTCCTTAAGAACGATTCCTGTAACACAACGGCCGTTTAATTAAAATTAATTAAAAAACTTTCCACAAAATAAGTTTTTCAAAAAAAAAAGTAAAGAACGCGTCTAACCCCAAACAACAACAACAATTGATCATGCCAAAATGCTTAAATGTGACAATTTCCTTTTGGTATTCTTTTTTTTTAAGGGCTCTTGATCTTTAAATGCTCCTTCATTAGGAAACTTTTAATAATATTAATTTAAAAAAATTTCAACAAAATAAGTTTTTAAAAAAAGTAAAGAACTCCATTAAACCAAAATGAACAAAATAGAATCAATACAACTACCACAAATCAGTATCAATAAATAAATGAAACCCAAAACAAACAGAAATTAAAACAAAATAAGAGTAAAAACCCAAAACGAGTAAAAATTAATATGAGTTGGGTTCGAAATCTCTATGTTTTCTAAAGGCCAGAAAATAATTTGTACTTAACTGAAAAAAGTCAAATGAATTTATTAGAAAAAATGTGTATTGTCAGTTTAATATACATACGCTCATAATTATTCCTTAAAATTTTAATTAATTTTTGATTTCTTAAAGTTATAAAAGTGAAAGCATTTAAAAGATTTTTTCCGTACAACAGTACAAATTATGTATTGTTTGTACAATTTATACGACAATATCCGTCATAACATCTAAAATTTTAAAAATTTAGTTTTTCGGGGTTTAGGGGGGAATAGGTACCTAGGTTAGGTTGGTTACTTATTTAATATATGCTGTGCTTTACCCCCCCCCCCCCCTGATGTGCTAATATATAGCCGAAATGTTTTATAAAATTAATTTTATAAGAACTTATATATTTTTTGTCGATGTCCTAACGGATTTTGTCGATGTCCTGACGTGTCGATATTATGACTGTCGACATTCTGACGGTTAGTGGTTCTGATGGATTTTTTTTGTCGACAAAATGACGTTTAGTGCTTGTGACAGTTGGATGAAATGGTAATACCCCCTTTCAACTACGTTGAAAAGAACGCCTATCTCAAAATTTTGAATGGATGTGTTTGGGGAAATGGTGGGCGTGAGAGGCGGTTAGATACCCTCCCATCACTTTTGACTATTAAAATGGGCACTGGCCATCTCAATTTCCAATCGAATGAGCCCTTTTTGAAGTTTCTAGGAAACCACCTTATATCAAAACATTATATGCTCCCAGGGTAAAACCTACAACCCTTGCCCTGAGGGCTGTGAGGGAGTGTCATCCTCAAAGACCTAGCCCTTGACCTAGCTTGAAAGGGTACCAGCCCTTCCTATTCCCAACCGAATGAGCTCTTTTCGTAGTTTCTACGACAGCTCCTTCGATACGAAGTGCCCTGGTCTAAAGAAAAAAACAAAAAAAAAATAAAATAATACATTGTGTCAACATCGTTCTTTACTTAGGCAGCGCTACTGTTCTGCCTATGATAATAAGCTTTGTTTTAGAGTTCTAAAAAAAACTTTAGCGTAAAGAGCGAGGTCTTGAGGAGGAGGCAACCCCTTTCATATACGTAAAAATTTCTGTTTGTCTTAATTTTTGATGTTGCTCCTTGGTTTCGGTTGAAAAAAACTGTTTTTTTTTAATTTAATTTTTGACCGTTTTTAAATAATACCGGGAAATCAGGCTCTCTTTAGATTTCTTTAGAAACCTGGAGCGAGGTCTAGAAAAAAACATGTCCAGACCACGAGACATTTGGAATGTTGACGAATCATTTCTGAAAACGTCCACAAGCCTGGTAAGATCATTGCACAGCGAGGCCAGAAGTAAGTAGGCAAGGTCACGTCAGCTGAAAGATGTCAGTTGACCACGATTTGTGCTGGTGTTAATGCATTGTGAACACAGTCCCTCCTCTACATATTTTCCCAGGGAAACAGCGTCCGGAAATTTTACTAAAGGGAACTATACCAGGAACCAGCAAGATCGGATCAGAAAATACCTCTGTCTGGATGACTGCCTTTCATTTCTTGCTTTACTTACAGCATTCTATCAACCAAGTCAAAGCCTCCAAAAAATCACCTGTACTTCTGAAAACAAACGACCAGATCAGCCGATATACCATTGAATTACTAGATCAAGCTAAATATAATGGCATTGTACTTTTAGCAGTCCCTCCCCGCAATACTCACAAACTACAGCTTCTAGAGAGGATAGTCATGGGTGCCTTAAGGCCTACTACAACCAGAAAGATGCAAGTTTTATGACTATCCGTAAATGTAAAACTATATCAGTGTATAACATTGCTGAGCTGCTGGGGAAAGCATTTCCAAAGGCTTTCACTCCTGAGAATATAATTAGTGGAATCAAAGCAAGTGGGGCCTACACCAACAGAGACGTGTTCAAGGATTATGAGTTCTTCTCATCATATGTCTCAGACAGAATGCCTACCAAATCTAGTAAAGCACTTACCAGGGAGGTTTCTATGCTAAGCGCAAGTCCTTTGCGACATTTAGACTCCTTCCTTAACATAGACCCCGAAACAGACGCAGCATAGGTTCCGTCTCTAATGAGAAGCAAAGGTCAGCAGATGATTTGTTAAAAGAGATCGTTCATGCAAACCCTTTTCCAAAAAAGGGCTCAACACGAAAAATCAACAGGAAAGAAATACGAAAAAGTATTTCTCAACACGAAAGCTCAACACGTGTTGAGAAAGGCTCAACACGAAAAATCAACAGGAAAGAAATACGAAAAAGTCAGAAGTGCTCATTAGCACCCCTTTAAAAGAACGCATTACTGCTGGGAATAAAATAACGAACAGAAAAGTTCAAACATACGAAATTTTCTCGTTAATATCTAGTCTAAATTTGAAGTTCCAGGGGGGTAGCTACCCTTCCCTTCCCCCCTTCCCTACGCCCATGATTAGGCATATTATTTTTGCACGCGTGAAGGAATTTTGCATGTTTGAAGATACAGGAAAAGATAGGCTAAAAAGATAAATTAATCAGAAGATTTGGTACTTTTTCTTGGATATATCTAAGGCCATCCCCAAGCCCCAAAGTGGGCTATAAAACTTTCAGCAGTGTATATTGGCCAGTTTATCGAAGAAACAGGTTTTCAGTCAACTTGTTATAGTGATGAAATATATTTTGATGAACTTCGTCCTAAAGAGCACAGCAAAGGCAATGGGAGAACATGGAATCAAAGGGAAATAGAACTCCTAGATTTAGATTATGCTGATGATTTAAGCATCTTAGATGAAAATATTAGCTAAATTAATGTTAAGAAGACTCAGTCGTAGTGAAGGTGAAGAGGTGATGATGTGTAACGAGAAAATCAGAAGAGAGTATATTATCACCTAATTTTTTTAAAAGAAAAAAACAATATTGAGTATTAACGAAACTTTTTTTTACACTTAATTTTCTGTTCAATTGAGGATGCCGTACAACTGCGGGGGGGGGGGATGTTTTGTATTAAATCTGGTAATGCTTCCCGTTATCTCTATATATGCATATACATACACACACACACGCACATATATATATATATATATATATATATATATATATATATATATATATATATATATATATATATATATATATATATATATATATATATATATATATATATATATATATATATATATATATATATATATATATATATATACTGATGTAGGCTAATTTATAAATGTTTGTAACCCTAAGGAACCCCTATTCACAGAAAAACCGTTCCTTTTTATAAATACACACATAGATATATACTATACTGATGTAGGCTAATTTACAAATGTTTGTAACTCTAAGGAACCCCTATTCACAGAAAACCCGTCCCTTTTTATAAATACACATATAGATATATACTCTACTGATGTAGGCTAACTTATAAATGTTTGTAACCCTATGGAACCCCTATTCACAGAAAACCCGTTCCTTTTTATAAATACACACATAGATATATACTCCAGTTTTTATTAGGGAGGGAATGAGCTAAGCAATTTTTCGCTAATTTTGACACAGTCGTATAGATTCTATAGATAGTCAAGATTTATTTGTCTTTACTTACTTTACGTGCCTTGGAAGGGGAGCGAAACCTCTGACATAATCATAGATTTGGTCAATATCATCATACTCTTTTAGACACTCTTCATTTTCTTCTTGTGGCGGGGGTAAATCTGGCAGTGGTGTAAGTGAAGTAGATTTCTGGCGATGATGCACGATTTGGATCTCTGTACTGCTTCTTTTTAGCAAAGGTGGAAAACGCCATTGAGGAGTTTCGCTTTTGGGGCTTTTGGTGAACGAGCTGTCAAATACCTATTAAAAAAAACTTTACGTTAGTTGTACTTAAATTACGATTAACAATCTCAATTTTGTTTTTATCAAGTAAATTTCAGAAATTATGGACTTCTACAAATTTAACCCTGACATAAATTACAGGAAGATATAAGTTATTATTCCAGGAAACAGTTAATTATATAGAAATTACTTACAACAACGACCTAGGAATCAACCACTATCAGGAGATTCCTTACAGGAATGGCAAATGTAAGAGGTTCATGACTGCATATAGCTCCCCAAATATGTGCGCGATTTACGGACTGAAAAAGACCCAAGAAGCATGTCCAACCATTGACATATCATAGCTCTTGTCAATCATGATTGCAAAAGAATGTTACAGAGAAACAGAGAGTTTGCGTACTGAAAATCTTGCAACACAGACAATGCTGAGGCATTTCATTATCCCTTAATTTTATTATTCAACTTGGAATACTGATCCCATTTCATTACGTTACCAAATTCTTTCTCTGCCCCTTTCTTTAAAACTGATAGTATTCCAATTATGAAAAAATCCGACACGAGCCATATTTTTTCCAACAAAAAATTTTGACCTTAGTATTGATGATGCAAAAGGTACTTTACTATGCTGCTTAACTTTTGGTTGTGAAAACTTGTGACTCATCTTTCTATTGGCTCAAAAATTGACAAAGAAACACAGGAGAACCGGTGAAATTTTAAAAAGGATTGGTCATTTGATTTTCCTCTTGGCATACGTTTGAGGAATAATGTGACAGGGCGACGAAAATACATCACAGACATAAATGAATAAAACTGAAGCACCCTTTCTACCACAGAACGTTGAGGGAGTAACCTATTTTTTTTCTCTTGGCGGTAGAAAACCACTTCAGAGGGAAAGTTGCCATGCTGGAGGCAATCGAACTTCCTGTGTTTTTGCCTCCTCGTCACTATTTTTGAAAAATACCTTTATTCGCATTTTCATTGAAAAATTGAAAACGCAAATTCGCTCCCCTCCCTAATTGGGAAATGTACAATTTTTCACCTCCTGTGTTTTCGTAAATTAGCACCTCTTCATTACGGACACCCAAATATTGCACACAATTATTCTGTTAAAGTAAATTTACCTCCTGCCACTATATACTAGTCAAATTAACACCTTAGACCAGAATACTAGACACATTTAAAACGAACATTCCTACATAAGTTTTACTTGCTATAAAATTATAAACTTACGTCATTCTTGTCCCATCCAGATTTTCTTTTTCTTAAAAACCACTAAGTAAAATGTTTAGGATTTGGTCTAATTACATCCGGAGGAAATGCCTGAGCAAACTATTTTACTACCAGGGCATCCCAACCTCTTACAAACAAGAAGGGGGAGTGGGGGAGAAGTTTATGCATAATTTTACCGCAGTTTGCCAAAATTATACCGTGATTTACTCTTATTCTGTTTTTATTCACTCTTATTCTGTTACTATATATTATTCCGTTACTATATATATTATTCTGTTACTGTTTTTATATACTCTTATTCTGTGTTACTCTTATTCTGTTATATGTCATGTTTTAAACGAAAATTTTCAACTCTAGTTGATCTCTCGTTCTGAGTCAAACATGGACCCATTTCAAAAGTTTTAACAGAAGGACCACCGTTACAATTTATACCAATAAAATATCAAAAATAAAAATTCAACAAATATTTACAATAACTTAAAGGCACCCTCAATTTTGAAAAGGAATATATTTGAAAAGGAAACAATGAGATCATAAAAAGGTATAATTTTCCAATCTAAAGTGAACAATAATTAAAATCAATCCAGCAAGTACAATAGCTACCCAATGTAGAAACCAAGAAAAGCTAATGGCTGGATTTTTTGTTGTTCTCTTTCAATATTCTTTTTTTTTGCTAAGTAAGTCGTTTTTACTAAGTAGACTTTCAATTCTTTCTGTTTTTCATTGCTAAGGATGTCTTGTTGTGACATGGGCGAAATATCTGTTTGATTGTTCTTCTTCTTTTGCTTCCCACTGGCCAGAGACCCGTTGTTTTCAACAATTACTTCTTTGGTTTTGTTATGGTTCGCCAGTTCTGCTTGATCTTTTATTTACCAATTTGTCTTCCAAGTAACAATTAAGATAATCTCCAACGGTTACGTCATAATCTGTACTCAGAGGAATAATAGATCAGAAATGGAACACACTATAAGCAGTCATTATTTAGAACAGTCACGGAATTTCAAGCATATACAATTAAGGAGCTGTACACTCTCTGTAACAGATGCAAATAGCTTGGTTTACCCGAGCCAATCCTCTTTGAGGACTGGACCTCTAGCCCTATATTCTTTGTCTCCAGTTCTTTCTCAGGTACTTATCTTGTCCTGCTTTTATACCTATCTGTGGTACGTAGGAAAAAACGTTGTGTCCCTTTACACCCAAATTTTTAAGTAGCAAGGATGAGCCAACAACATTTTTCATGCAAAATAAGAGCGGTTGTTGGGTTTTCTGCTTATCCAGACGTCAGTCTGATGACGAATCTTCTGTCAACGAAATTTATAGTTGAAAAGAAATGAATTGCCTCCAACGGATCCGTTTTAGCCATATGTCTCTTACAATACCAAAGATGTGACTTGTTGTTTTCGTCTGTATTTTTAGCGTAGGTGCTATTTGATTTCACGTCTTATGGCGTTCGTGGAAGAACAATTATCTTTTTGGAATTTCCCTTGAATTATATTTATGCATTTGCTGGAGCTGTGCATCAAAAAGACATGTTCAAAAACAATAGCGATTTAAAAGACGATATAATCTGGTTGTTAGGTCTTTGGATGTTAATCATCGTTCTCTGGAAAATCAAATTTCATCTCTACAAATTTATTTACCAAATCATTTCTTTCTTAGGGTCTTTCAAACTTAATTTGAATCCCTTCTAATGTGGTCAGTCCCCTTGGATTGTGACTAATACTACCCTAGTACCACATCAAAAGTAAAACATGTGGAACTGACAGAATCTTGGAATTTTTGTCCCAATTCATCGAACATAAAGACCTTAAATTTCATATTTCTAGCCTGTATGAAGGGAGGACAATGTTCTGATATTCCGCTTTCGTTGCGGCCCCTCTGGATATTGAAGTTCATTTCAGTACTATAGTATTAAAGTACTATAGTATTAAGATTTTAAAGTAGGTAAATATAATAAATGGATAGCTTTTAACGGGAGGGTAGATATTAAAAAAAAATCATTAGGAACAATTTTTTCGTATGAATTCAATGTATCCATTAAGTATTCTCGGGATTTCGATGTCAACCGGAACCAAGGGCCACGTACGCATGCACGGAAAAAGTTCCATCTACTAAAGCATGGCGGTTCTCATAAAACTAGCACATTTTCCCTAAACTACCTTATAGGTCACCTGTTTTTTGAGTCTCAATGAACTTGGACCCCTGATTTTAAAAAAAATGCCTGTGCAAGGGCTTACCGGCAGCCTAATTTTTTTTTGGGGGGGCGGGGGGTGGTGAAAGCTGAGGAAACTAATTTCCCTTATATTTGGGACTCGTTCCTCTTTATAGTGTGCATATAAAGGATCTTAGACCCTTGGGGGATAACTTTCCTCTTCGACTTTGACCCTAACGGCTTCCTTAGATTTTCTAGACATTTGGCTTCGGATAGAATAGGAAAAACACGAATATAATTAGAAATCCAATTTATAAAAAGATAATAGCAAGATATACTTGTTAATATAACGGACCTGATATTTTCTCTATGAAAAGAATTGCACCGTTGTACAACAACATATGCAATTACAATTATGTACTTAAAGAAACCTGGTTATTTGAATTGGTTCAAAGCTAAAGTGGTTCCAAATATAATTGAACAAGAAGTTTAGCGATTAGATAAGAAACAAAGGGAGACTAAAAAGGGTCGTATTATAATAACAGTTACTGGTAATATCCTTTCGTCCAACAGTCGGGTACTACGGCAATACTGACTGCTCAGGGGTTATCAACCTATATAAAGCCCCTGCACAGTTCTGCCATGTAGAAAAGAGAGATTATTGTGCAAAACTTTTGCGTTAAAACTGTACTTTAAACTCTATTGATTTGTTTTTTTTTTTGGCATTAATCGCCACGTTGTTTTTTGGCCAATCACATTATTCCTTAAGGGCCAGATAACCATACCTTTTTAGTTGCTGCAGTATTTTGTTGTTTTATTTTTGTGGCCAAAATCGCCGTAATTCTTTTGCCGCAATTCTATTGGCTTATTTTTTTGTGGCATCAATCACCATAATTTTTTCTTTTTTTAAGCCAATCACATTATTCTTCAGCGCCAGATATCAGATAACCCTACATTTTCAGTTCTTGTTTTATTCTATTGTTTTACTTTTGTGGCATCAATCGCCAAAACAATTTTTAGCCTATCACACTCTTCCTTAATAACGCGCTAGCCCTACCTTTCTAGTCCTTGTTGTATTCAATAGAATTATTGGTACTTGTTTAGTAGCCGGGCAACATGCGAGAAGAGCCAAATATAGAATCTCAAAGATCATATTGAAAAACAGGTTTCCGCTGTATAGTGAGGTATTGCTTACTCTGTGAAAAATATTTAAACTTTAATTTTTTGGGGGTTAAAGGGGCAAAAAAAGGCACCTAGGTTAGGTTACGTATTTAATATATACTATGCTTTACCCTCCCCCCCCCAATGTGCAAATATATAGCCCAAATTTGTTTCTAAACTGTTATATTTTTATCATACTTTGTTTTATTTCAGTAGCAGTAACCAAACTTCACTTCTCGCATGTTGCCCGGCTACTAAATAAGTACCGATTTATTTTTATGGCCTCAATTGCCACTCTTTTTTTTTAGCCGATCACATTATTTCATAGGCGCCAGATGACCCCATTTTTTGAGTAGTTGTATTCTATTGGATTATTTTTTGGTTTGTATCACCACTATTTAAATTAGCCTATCACATTACTCATTAATCGACAGATAAGCCTATCATTTTATTCTTCGTTGCCACAGTTTTTACAAGTTTTTTTTGTCACAACAGTCCTTACAAGTAAATATTGCGGAGGAAAACCATAGATGGCCAGGTTCACAGGCTGGAGGTAAGACGCCATGGCCATGCCCATCAAAATTATGATAAAATAGAAGTTCAAAATAGGGATAAACTACTGATGACGGTCACTGTATATGTGACCGAAATATCTGGTATTTTTGTGAATTTCTATACACTGTCTATTAAAAAGGATTTTATCCCTATTTTGAACTTTTATTTTATAGTCATGGAAAGGCAGTGTGGTCTCCGAAATTATCTACCCATCAAAATTGAAATATCCTTACGATTTTTCTCATAATTTCTTATATTTTTCCCCGAGTACCAATAGCAGGAGAGGCATTGCAAAGTTTTTTGGTGCTACAAAAATTCTCCCTTGTCCAATTCAATGGCCCTTGTCTTTGTGCAGTTCTTCTTAAAAAAATTCCCCCGGCACTAAATAATTTTAACTCGTTTTAAGCTTTAATGTTGCTGTTCACTTTCTTGGAGAGAACGGCAGTTTTTTTTTATTTGAATTTTTGAATTTATTTTTTAAACCCATCATAAATACAGAAATTGATAGAAAAGAAAAAAACAACAACAGAAAAGAGAGAGAAAAAAAACATACACTTGATGGTACAGACAAAGCAAATACACATACACATCAATCAAAGTGATGAGAGTAGAGGTAGTCAAGGATGGCTGCTACCCTCCAACTTAGTAAAATACTTGTCAAGCAACTGATCAACTGCAGAAAATGGATCATTTATTGCGTATAGCCGGATCAGGTACGAATTACTCGTTCTCAATGGAACTTGCAGCAAAAACTTCAAATATCTGAAGAAAATTCTACGAAATTTATCTTCTTTACGCAGAAGTTTCCAAAATGGTGTTATAAATAATATTTGTGGCAGCGCGACAGCATTATAAATTCTAGCCAGCGAAAACCTTTTAAGACTTCCCTTTGAAGAAACTGTGGTCCTATTAGCAGTTCGAATTTTATACTCTACGTGTGTGAGGATTAGCGAACGGGTAGATGACAGTGTGTCACCGATGGGCAGTCCTAAGTATACTAGTGACTTTACAGGCTCAATAGACAGAGATCCTAGTTGAATGTGAGGTAGGACAGATTTATTCCAATTAAACAGCATTACTTCCGATTTTGATACATTAAAACTAAGGCCAATATCACCATACAGAGATGACAGGATATTAAAATTACTTTCTAGGGAAGTTATTTGCCGAGAAAAATTCAAGATGTCATCCGCAAAACCAACTAAGGTCACATCTATTAATTTATGTTCGATTTTTATAGCAGACCCTGGGGTTTTCATAGGGATACTCTAAAAGCGAGGTGGGCTAACATCCCTAAAACCTAACTCTGAATAAAAATTTAGCTTCCGCACAGAAATACTTCAAGAAGAAGAGACAATTCAGTGCAGATTCTGTTCGAAATCAAGTATAATCGCCCAAATTATGGGGTGGGAGGATGTTGCAAGCGACAACTTGAGGAAAATCGGTACTTCCTGGAAGGTTATAAGTGAGATAATAGATTGGGATGGACGAGGAGCGTGTGTAGCTGTGTTGGCCTTTGGTGGCTTAGTGCTACAGTTAGTTGTTAGTAGTAGTAGTAGTAGTAAAGTTAGAAATGTGTTAAGAGTGAGTGTGTTAATTATAGAGATATTACCTTAGTTTCCGTAGGAAGCAAATCACTTAGTGTGATGATGCTTTTTAGACTTGAAGATGCTGTAGATAAAGTTTTAAAGGAAGAACAGTGTGGTTTTAGGGAAAGGAGAGGATGCGTCGACCAAATTTTCACTTCTAGATTAATATAAGTGAGAAGTGCCTGGTTTAGAATACCAAACCAAGTGTTCAAATTAATTAATCCATTAACTGCTTGTCATATCGTTTTGAATACCCTAGCTGAGTCAGCTTAAGAATGTCACTCGTTTGGTACTTTCAAAAGAATCTTAAGAAATTTTTTAATGTCTTTATTACATGAGTTTATTCAGTTTTTTTTTTGGGGGGGGGGGTGGGGACGGTTGACTCTTACCTGAGTTAGAAATTATTGTTATGAGGGGTGTTTTGACTTGTGCTTAGAATTTCTCGTGGCTTGGTTTCAAATATATAATTGGAAATATCTTTGATTCATGCGATAGTCCGATTTCTTTTTTTTTGGTTTTAGGTTTTATTAGGGGTATTTTATTCTTTTTTTTTAGGAGGGGGTTTGTTAAGGTCTCTTAATGTTTAAGTCTCTTAAACACTGTATTTTTTTCTTCTTTTTTTTAATTTTTCTTTATCTCTTGTGTTGAGTCTCTGAATGGTGTAAGTGTATTATGTTGAATTTTTTTTTAATGTATTTGTTTCATTTTGTTTCTCTCTGTTTTTTTTTCCTGGCCATTGTTGACTTGCTTTGTTTTGAATTTATTGGTTGAATGAATTGATTGAATTTATTAAATGATTGATTCATCAAATCCCTTTAGGCCTCAGCTTTCTGGATTACGGTTAAGCGTTTTATTTGGCAGATGAAAGAACTTTACGGAACCTTTTCTTCTTGTATAGTAGGGTTGCGTTCTGTCTCTATTTATATCGATCATTTTGATGTACTTTATCCTAAAGAGCACAACGAAGGGAATGAAAGAACACGGAATCGATTGGGAAAGTAACAACTGATGATTTGAGCATCATAGATGAAAATGCTACCAAAATGAATGACTTTAGGATGTTTTGAGAGTTCAGGACCCAAACAAGAATAGATTGAAATGAATGTTAAGAAGACCAAGTCACTAAGCATAGGAATAAGGGAAAGTAGAATTGGGTAACAAGAACGTCGATGAGGTGGATAGCTTTACTTACCCAGGTAGTATCAAAAAGTTCGTGGTAACGAACTGTAAGTAAGGAGCGACCCGGCTCAATGGTAACCGAAACTGTAGAAAACGAAATTTTGATACCAATAGATACATCAAAAGAATTAGATTTTTATACTGATTTCAAATATATACGTTTCATCAAATTTAGTCCTACCTATTAAAAGTTACGCACCAGAGAAAATTTGGCTGATTTTCAAAAAAAGGGGAAAAGACCCCTAAAATTTATTGAACCTTAATGAAAATCGCACCATCAGATTCAGCATATCAGAGAACCCTAATGTGGAGGTTCCAAGCATCTGCAAAAATGTTGATATCTTCATTTTTTGCAAGAAGAAAGATCACGGATGCGTGTTTATTTGTTTTTTTGTTGTTGTTTTTTCCAGGGGTGATCGTATCGACCCAGTAGTTCTAGAATATCGTGGGAGGGCTCATTCGAACGGAAATTAATAATTCTAGTGTCCTTTTTAAGTGAACAAAAAGAATGGAGAGCAACTAGGCCCCCTCCCACGCTCATTTTTTTCTCAATGTCTCCCGATCAAAATTTTGAGATAGCCATTTAGTTCAACATGGTCGAAAATATAATAAATGTCTTTTAGGATGACTTAATCCCCCAAAGTCTCCGGAAGGAGGGCTGAAAGTTATGAACTTTACCCAATGTTAACATATAGCATTGCTTATTGGGAAGTATACAGACGTTTTCAGGGGGGATTTTTTCTGGTAGTGGGGGCGGGGAGTGGGGGCGGGGGGTGGGTCGGGGGTTATGTGGGAGGATCTTAACATGAAGGAAGTTTTCATGGGGGAAGAGAAATTGCTATGAAGGGGGCGCCGGATTTCCCAGCATTATTTAAAAAAAGATCAGAAATTAAATATAAAAAACAACAAGTTTTTTAACTGAAAGTAAGGAGCAACATCAAAACTTAACACGACAGAAAAAATTACGTATATGATTTCGTTCATCACCTCGCTCTTTAGTCAATACTCGCTCTTTAAGCCAAGGATTATTTAGTACTTTCATAAGAGCTATTTATTCTAATTAACGGCATTTGTGATTAAGGGGTGATTTTTAAAGAATTGGAACAAAATTCGAACTTTAGCTTAAAGGGCAAGGTATTGACTAGGGGGCGAACCCTCTAATAAACTAATTAAAAATATAAGAATATAGAGGTTCGTTACCTAAATTAATTCGTAAGTTACGTATATTTATTACTAATAAAAACGTTAGTAAATAAAATTGAACAGGTTTTGAGAAAGCCATTTAACCAAATAAAAGTAAAATTAATATGCAATTTTTTTTTAATTATTCATGTTCCTTGAGCCAATATCAAAACCTGCATTAATTCCAAAAACGTTCAAAAATGAAATAATTTTTTTTTTTTTTTAACTGAAAGTAAGGAGCGACATTAAAACTTAAAACGAACAGAAATTACTCCGTATATGGAAGGGGATGTCCCCTCCTCAGCGCCTCGCTCTTTACGCTAAAGTTTGGACTTTCTCACAACTCTATTTTTTTAAACAATGAAAAACTTTAGCGTAAAGAGCGAGGCGTTGAGGAGGGGACAGCCCCTTTCATATGCGGAATAATTTCTGTTCGTTTTAAGTTTTAACGTCGTTCCTTACTTTCAGTTAAAATTTTTTTTTTTTTATTTACTAGTAAAGACGGTGGGCACCAAGGCCAAGGGATTTTTTCACAGTTGAAAAAGTTTGGAAGAATAGGAAGATAAGTATGCGAACCAAGATTTATAATATCGGAAGATACAGTGATGACAGTGGTCAAATATGGTTCTAAGGGGCTGCTGCTCCTTGATGTTTCCAGAGAAATTGTAGACTGATTGGTTTGGTTAACCAACTGTCTGACCGTACCTCAAAAAGCAAGCTGTAGGGAAAATGTGGTTCAATCCTACTTCCTAGGGCTAAAATAAGAGAAAGGTTGAGATGGCTATGACAAATCCAGTTTATGAAAGATGATAGACTGCCAAAGATCGTCATTGTCATCATCGCGCTTGTGCTAATGTCGAAAAGTGGGTCGTCTCTGAATGGGATGGAGGATGCCACAAGGAAAAATTTAAGAAAAATTATAATTTCTTGGGAGGGTGTAAAGGGGGAGGCTTTGAATATATTGGGATGGATGAGGAGCACTTCTAGAAGTTTTGGCTTTAGGCAGCTTGGCGCTGCGGCGAGTTGTTGTAGTAGTATACAAAATGATTCTGCAAATGGCCGAAAAGAAGAATAACAACGTATTCAATCCATTGACTGATGCACAGAATGTATATTGTGCCCATAACTTGACAAAGCCTGTTTTCTAACTTAAGCTACGTTTAGTCAGATTGGACTCTCAAATTTTGCTAATGAAGTCCCAAAGGATTTGCGGAATAAAATGCTCTCCAAGTTTATAAGCCTTAGTTAAGTCACGCCCGTCACGATGTCATGATTGCCACATACCTGGATCTACGAATTTGAAGAAAATTCGTATTTCCCCTGACGATCTTCTCTAAGTTGAGAGTAAAATAGCAAGAGAAAGGGGCTTGACCTTGCTGGCTGCTCCATCCCAATCAATAAATAAAGGGTATGTGGCAAGCTTTGTGATTCAGCCACAGCCGAATCAATCGAGTTTATGGGGTTCACACAGCGACGTTTTAATAGTCAATGCCAGGAAAACTTCACCAGTAGCTAAATCCATCACGGCTCTACAGTTTTTTAAAAGAGGGTCTATATTTCAAACAGTTCGTGGTAACGAACTGTAAGTAAGGAGCGACCCGGCTCAATGGTAACCGAAACTGTAAAAAACGGAATTTTGGTACAAATAGAAACATCAGAAGAATCAGATTTCAATTCTGATTTCAAATATATAAGTTTCATAAGGTTTAGTTTTACCTATCAAAAGTTACGTGCCTGAGAAAATTTGGCTGATTTTAGAAAAAAGGGGTAATGACCCCCTAAAAGTTTTAAAACCTTAATGAAAATCACACCATCATATTCAGCGTATCAGAGAACCCTACTGTAGAGCTTTCAAGCACCTATCTACAAAAATGTGGAATTTTGCTTTTTTTTTGCCAGAAGGAAGATCACGGATGCGTGTTTTTTTGTTTTGTTTTTTCCCCCAGGGGCGATCGTATCAACCCAGTGGTCCTAGAATATCGTGGGAGGGCTCATTGGAACGGAAATTAAAAGTTCTAGTTCACTTTTTAAGTGACCGAAAAATGGAGGGCAACTAGGCCCCCTCCCACGCCCATTTTTTCCCCAAAGTCATCCGATCAAAATTTTGAGATAGCCATTTTGTTCAGCATGGTCAAAAATAGAATAACTATGTCTTTCAGGATGACTTAATCACCCGAAGTCCCCGGGGGGGGGGCTGACAGTTATGAACTTTACCCAATGTTAACATATAGTATTGGTTATTGGGAAGTATACAGACGTTTTCAGGGGGGATTTTTTCTGGTAGGTGGGGGGAGGTCTGGGGGTTATATGGGAGGATCCTTCCATGAAGGAAGTTTTCATGGGGGAAGAGACATTGCTATGATGGGGGCGCCAGATTTCACAGCATTATTAAAGAAAAAGATCAGAAATTAAATAAAAAAAAAAATTTTTTCAACTGAAACTAAGGAGCAGCATCAAAACTTAAAACGAACAGAAAATATTACATATATGATTCGGTTCACCCCCTAGTCAATACCTCGCTCTTTAAGCCAAAGATTTTTTAGTACTTTCATAAGAGCTATTTATTCTAATTAACGGCCTTTGTGATTAAGAGGTCATTTTGAAAGAATTAGAACAAAATTCGAACTTTAGCTTAAAGAGCAAGGTATTGACTAGGGGGCGAAACCTCTAATATACGTATTAAAAGTCCGATAATATAGAAGTTCGTTACGTAAGTTAATTCGTAAGTTACGTATATTTATTACTAATAAAAACTTTCGTAAATAAAATTAAACAAGTTTCGAGAAAGCCATTTAACCAAAAAAAAGGAAAAATTAATGTGCAAATTTTGTTTTGATTAGTCATGTACGGTGAGCCAAAATCAAAACCTACATTAATTAAAAAACGCTCAAAAATTAAATAAAAAAAAGTTTTTTTTTAACTGAAAGTAAGGAACGACGTTAAAACTTAAAACGAATAGAAATTATTCCGTATATGAAAGGGGCTGTGCCCTCCTCAAAGCCTCGCTCTTTACGCTAAAGTTTGACTTTCTCACAACTCTATTCTTTTTAAACAATAAAAAACTTTAGCGTAAAGAGCGAGGCGTTGAGGAGGGCACAGCCCCTTTCATATGCGGAATAATTTCTGTTTGTTTTAAGTTTTAACGTCGTTCCTTACTTTCAGTTAAAAAAAACTTGTTTTTTTTTATTTAATTTAAGAAAAACTGATCCACTTAAGTCTCGTAATATGGTGAGGTTGCCCCGAAATTAATGTCCATGCCCGTCACCAGTATCCCTTCTGAGAGTGTTCTTTAAGGTTGGTAAGTTAGTCACTGGAAAATGGAACCAACCATCAAGGAAAATATTGACATGTTGGTGTTTTAACAGCCAATTATCACAGCCAGTAGTATATTTTCTTTCTGTTCTGAGTTCGAGTAATTTCAACTCTGGGTTTTGGCGATATTTATTTACGGAACCGAAGTTTCTTTATACTTTTTTATTCTATATTGTTCGAACTTAGAAAAACAAATTATGCAAAATACTCTTTAATTGTAATTTTTGCTATTAAACTTTGGCAAAACCAGAAGTTCACATGAGCAAAACTTGATCGAAAATATCGATTAATCAAATTATCACCCAACACTAATCCGATAAAAAACCTGATCGTAAGTATCGATATCACAAATTAACGTACTAGCTAATCGAATCATCGTCTATCGCCAGGGTTGCCACCTGTAGCACTAAAGTGCTATTTTAGCACTAAAGTATTATCTTAGCACAATTTCATCATGTGTTGCACTGTAACACGTGCTATATTGAATGTAGCACATTTTCTCTTATATGACCAAATAGAAAATATAGACATATAAAATGTAAATACATGATGTGTCTCACATCCAAATATATGTCAGAACTTTATTTATGCATGACAATAATCTAAATACATTTAAATAAGGGATATGCGTGTAAGCGTACATTTTCCCATTCAGTGCTCTTGTCAGCTCGGTAAATTTTCATTTCACATTAAAATTAAAAATTGACCTAAAACCCAGTCTATTTACCCTTAAATAGACCATGCGCGTGTCCCTACATACACCAAAAATCGCTGTATCTCACGGTCATTCGGGCAACAATTGAACTTTAAGAACTGATCATGGTGTCAACCCTGTTCACCACTAGCCCGATCTTACGTGGATTGAACAATTTTAGTAAAGGCCTTAGGATTCTAATAGTCCCGATTTCAGAATTACCGTCTTCCAGGACTAATCAGCAGTTCAATAATTATAACAAATATAACAAAGTTTGGAATAATCTTATCTATATATATATATATATATATATATATATATATATATATATATATATATATATATATATATATATATATATATATATATATATATATATATATATATATATATATATATATATATATATATATATATATATATATATATATATATATATATATATATATATATATATATATATATATATATATATATATATATATATATATATATATATATATATATATATATATATATATATATATATATATATATATATATATATATATATATATATATATATATATATATATATATATATATATATATATATATATATATATATATATATATATATATATATATATATATATATATATATGTATGTATATATATATATATATATATATATATATATATATATATATATATATATATATATATATATATATATATATATATATATATAATGTATGTATATATATATATATACATATATATATATATATATATATATACATATACACACACACACATATATATATATATATATATATATATATATATATATATATATATATATATATATATATATATATATATATATATATATATATATATATATATATATATATATATATATGTATATATGTATATATATGTATATATATATATATATATATATATATATATATATATATATATATATATATATATATATATATATATATATATATATATATATATATATATATATATATATATATATATATATATATATATATATATATATATATATATATATATATATATATATATATAAATATATAGTATGTATATATACGTATATATATATATATATATATATATATATATATATATATATATATATATATATATATATATATATATATATATATATATATATGTATATATTTATATATATATATATATATATATATATATATATATATATATATATATATATATATATATATATATATATATATATATATATATATATATATATATATATATATATATATATATATATATATATCAACACAGGACTAAGAAAACGGACCCCTATTTCTACTTGTTTAAGTCGTTAAAGTTAAGGGGTGAATGAGTTACTTTCTTGTTACACTATCAAATCTTGTAAAGTATACGAGGTAAACTATACCTAGTATCGATGTCCAACGATAGGCACTTAAGCAGATATATTTATTTTTATTTTATTTAGGCTTCACCGTACTGAGCGCGTATTTGAGCGAGAGATACGCTGTAACAGTAGAGGAGGTACCTACACAGAAATATCTTTGTGAGTACGGCCATTCTGGGCTGAGACCTCAGCCACCCATCGTACGTTTGAACTCGAGATGAAATATTTCATTTTAAAATAACCATTGGGGGCAGGAGCTGAGATTTCCCCTGAAAAGGGTGTGCCGACCGTTGGGGAAACATGTATATCTTGCGACTCAAATAATTTATAAAAGTTTTCCCTTAATTTCCCACTCAGTACTTACATATTCTTTGAATCCCTCGGGATTTTGTCGAATTTATTGTGAGTTTTTTTCCGAATTTCTTTCAAATCAAATTTATGAGTATTCCGAAAAGAGGCATGAAAGCCCTCGGATATGACATTGGATTAAAAAAACAAAACTGCACCTTTGAAATTATGGTGGCTGAGAACTCTATTTAGGAAATTAGTCCCCATCTTAAGTAGCAAGAAAATCACTTTTCGCATGAAAAGCAGTGGTGTCTCTTTTATTTTCTATCACCAGGGGCAGTCGGTCCAAACCAGTGGTCGTGGAACATTGGGAGAGGGTCCATTTGAAAGAAAATTACCATAGCTACTGGACAATTTATCATTTATCTCACTTAAAATGAAAAAAAAAATAATCGGAAACAATATTTCACGGCCCTCCTAAAATTTTACGAGTGATTTTACCTAGGGATTACCCAGTCTCTGCCACTCAGTAAAGAGCAGCCCTTTTCCTTAGAAACACATTACGTACGACTTACTTTCACATGACTTGGCCGTCACCACAGGTCATATACAATATTTTAAGACATAGAACGCCTCGATTTTTATTTGATATACCTTGGTGTTCAACCCCTCGATTCTCATTTCAATTATGTTTTTTGTGTCAAAACAAATGGAACGAAAAGTATTCCTACCGAATACCAATTAAAATACCAAGACAATCCCCCTTAAATATCTTTGTTCCTTCAAAAGTAGAAACTTTCCGTTTTTCAGGTTGAAAAAAATGCCGATACTGTAAAACCAAACGTTTTATTCAGTTTTCTTTAGTTTCGTTGGGACGGAAAAAAATGTCCTTGTGTTTACACTTTTCGTTCCACCTAGCTAGTCATCTATTCAAGTGAAACCATATTATGTAAATAAAATTGTCTTTAATATGTTGCTTAAAATCAGAGTCTTCGAGTCATTGAGCATCACAAGTGGTATATAATTAAATGCAGACTATCTATAGTTTCTATTTACATCAATCATAGTTAAAACTATTTAAGATGTAATTAACCTTTAAAATGCAAGGTAAATAGTAAGAAGATATAATGAGGTAGAAATAAATTAAAATCTCAAGGATCACCCGGACCATACAGCTTAATTAACAAAGTAAAAAAAAACAATCTTTGAAGGGAACAAAAAAAAAAAAAAAAAAAAAAACAGTTGAGCTGTTTCCCTTTTTTGTTCTTTATATTTTACTATATAATTTTTTTTGTCGGACAAGTGATTTTCTTTGGGAATGCAATATTGTTTTTCTCTTTTTGGCAAATTAAACGCCATGTAAAAATGCTATATTCTGCTATTAGTTTTTTTTTCTTCTTTTACAATCAAGATTAGCTGTTCTGTCTGTTTACAGATGCAACACTGTCGAAGAAATCAACTTTTAGCATTTGATTCTCTTTTCCTTAGTCAGGGTTGCCACCCCTAGTGATTTATCACTATTTCTAGTATTTTTTTTATATTTTTTATATAATTCTTTGTTCATCAGTCAGGGTTACCACCCCCCAGTAATTTATCACTATTTCTAGTGATTTTTTTATATTGCTGACAGAAAAAAGTCACTAAATCAGCACATAAAATCACTAAATCTTCTAAAATATTACTAAAATCTGGTGATTTGTTTTTACTGGGTGGCGACCCTGTTCTCAGTACATTCTAAAACCACACTATACATGGCAGCGTTCGACCGAAACAAAAAAAAATATAGGCTATAAGAAAACCGAACGATGGTGATTTTCAGCGCCTATGAAGTAAATGCGCCTCCGTTTAGTGTCTTATTCATTTAATTTTTTTTGTGTTTTTATTGAAGTTTATTTTACTTTTAATTTGTTTTTTTTTTGTGATATCTTGCAGACTGCGTTTTACTATTATCAGGAATAAATTCAGGGTTTGGGGGGAGGGTACCAGGGAGGCCAAAAGATTAATATTCCGAACATGGCTCTCAGCCAACACTTGACAATTGGATTCGACAGAAACTCTGCTTAGAATTGAGTTAAGTACGAGCCTGTCAGAACTCATTGGGGATAAGATTATACCGGTCCCCCTTGAACTGACTCCTCGTTTAACCATGTTCAACTCATCCCAGTTAGCTCAGCCCTCGTTTCAACACAACACCGATTCAACTCAACCGTTATTCAAATCAGTGGCAGGTCCAGGATTTTTTAGGGGGGGGGGGGCGCAAAAGAGGTTGATCCGATATACTTGCATTAGGGATCAAGTTTAATTAACGCAAACTTGCGTTAACTAAGTAAATTACACTACTTTAGACAACGTTAGGGCCCTCCCTGGCGCGTCCCCTGGATCCGCCACTGATTCAAATCAAGCTCATTCAGCTCATCCCCCCTTAAATAAAAAGTACAACTAGAAAATGTAACTCAGCCCAATGTGTTGAAAGGGATAAAGTTTAACTCGAATTAGATGGTCCTTATTCATTGGCTAATCCTTATTTATTTGTTTTTGTTTAATGTTGTTTAAACACATAACTACTCACCCCCTTCATTTATATAAAAAACAATGATTTATCCTTTTCCCTTGTATATTTGAAATTAACAAAACCTTTTATCTCCTGGGCTCGAACACACTTGAGTTTTATGGCTGCAAGAATAGCTAAAACTTAGTACTGAGCAAACCACGGGTCATATTAACATATACTTAAAACACGTTAAAAAGGACAACTGTCTCGTAAGAAATTTGCTGTTAATGCTAATCTTGGGAACGAACTAATAGGAATTTTTAAAAAAAAAATCTTGAATTGGTGATAGGCCTAATACCTTTATATAGCCCCAGTATATGTATATACAAAACTTTGATGTTATTTTTTTCGGTTTGCACTTTTTTGTAATTATTTCTCATCGACATTTGCTTCATATTGCCAATAATACCAATAAAAAAAACTGCACCGTTTCGCGTATAGCCTAGGGCTATTCAGTCATCAGAAGAGGTGGGACGAAATTACACAGTAGCCATTATTATATTCAGAAAGTGTTGGATGGTAATTCGAACGATATGTTTATTTTTCATCTAGAAAATTAACTCTAACTTTGAGAAATTTACCGCCAAAACTTTTATAATTTACCGCCAAAACTTTTATTACCACAAAAACCTTCATTTCGCTTAAATCCTGATAAATTATTAAAACATCAGATCTCCAAGTTTAGGGCAGTGTAATATAAGCTGGAAGCTGCAAGCGAAGCGAGAAGCAAATGTTGAGCTTCTAATCAGCGCTAGTTCAAGCTTATTACTAGGTCAATTTGAATTACCTCTGAATAAAACGGTTTAGGTTAAACGGGGGTTGAGCTGCTTGATGTTGAGATAATCTGGCTTTGATTAGATAGGGGAAACGAGGTTTGAGTTAAATGGGTTGAGTTAAACAAGGTATTGAATTACGCTCAAGCAGACTAATATCATCAGAACAATAATTTTGTAAAATATAGACATTTCCCTTTTAATAATAAGTAATTCAATTTTAACAAAAAATACTACTCACAAAGAAAAAAATGTATAAAAGGCAAGGGTGTTAACAGAAAGAGGCCGAAGAGAGGGGAGCAAAGAAAAATAAGTGAATGCAGACTTTCCTTTGAGGCATAAGCCCTTGAGTTTATAAACCTAAGTCCGATTAATTTAAAAAAAAAAATAACCATTTTAATGAAGGCCTCATCACCTACTAATGCGTTTAAAGAGCTCGAAAATTTTTGGCCGTTTCCATGACACAGAGGCATAATCGAAGAGTTATTACCCGCCTTCCCTATATTTTGAGAAATTTCCCTTATTTGGTATTTTCACTGAAAAATTGACCAAAAACAAAACAGTAAAGCTGTCCTCTAGATCTTGAAAAATACTCTTTTGTTTCTTCCCTAAAATAAATGAAGTAAAACCTGCCCCCCTAATTTTGCAAATTGGTTCCCCTGCCTTGGCGTCTTTAATGTTTTAAAGCAGCACCTTATACCTTTATATTTGATATGTTTATTTGTTTAAATTTTCGTTCGTTTTGAGTCTCATCTAACCATCGATGTTAATTTCTTTTCGTTTGAACTTGCATTATTATGACTTTATTTAAGCTCGAATTAGCTTTAATATAATACTTTATTCTTCTTTGAAAGAGCTCTTTTGTAGAAGACGTTTTTAAAAGTTATTTTAATGGCATAACTAAATAGATGTTAATTACCCCCCCACCCAAAAAAAAATTAAAAATCGAAATCGCAGTTGCAATAATGTGTCATTTATTAGCCTACAATTTCCTCAAAAGGAGTCACTCCTGAAGGTCACCGTTAGTTACTGTTTGCAGGCACGGTTCGGGCTACGCAAATTCGTCGAAAGTCCACCCCAATCAGGGTGGACTCCCCCTGGAAGATCCAGGGGTATGCCGGGGGACGGAGAGGGGGGGAATCTGCACCCCCAATGTTTTTTCTGGAATCATTCCTTGTTTTTTTCACTCTTTTTTCAGAGTAAATTCGTCAATTATTGGCACCCTTGTCACATTGCCCTCCCTCCCAAGATATTGTTCTAGATTGACTCCTGACACCAGTCCTACTATTGGGCCACCTAAACTGGGTCTCTTATAAGAAGATAGGGACCAGGTGAAGGATACACAATCAATGTTATGGGGAGACCGACAAATTTGGCTCCCCGCGGGGTTTTCGCCCCTCTGACCCTCTAATTAGTGCAATTTTTGACCTGCGGGGTCAGAGGTGGGGGCATGTGCCTCTAAAACTACCTCCTGGATCTCCCCCCCCCCCCTTATAGGGAAGAAGGAAGGAGGTTTTGACAGAACAGAGACCCTGAACCACAATGCCATCGGTAGTGTGGATACTTTCGTAGATCTGAAATCCCTTTTTTGATAAATGGAGTTGACATCCAAAACAATTTTTGGTCATCAATTTTACCATTTTCACAGACCTTGCTCTGAGGGCGTAATTTTCTATGGAGCAGGGGGGCAACTGCCCCTCCTAGACCTCGATTTGCCCCTCACCCTAAGATCTCAGTTTGCCCCTTCAGCTGAAATTTAGTTTCTTCCAAAATCTTGTCAAAACTATGATAAACCTACAATATTCAAGCATCAACAGAAATAGATCAGTTTTTTTTTTAATATATATTTACCTTTATAGTATCAAATGGCTTATTTTTTAGTTTTTACTGTCATTTTCACTTGATTTTGGAAAGCTGGTTCCAACTTTGCCCCCACCCCCAGGATTTTGAAGAAATTACGCCACTGCTTGCTCTGCCAACCACGTAAAATTAGAAAAAAAACATTTTGTATAATATCTTTGCAGTAGCTTTACGCACTTCATATATGTTACAGCTAATCGTTTCGGCTTAAAAGGTTTTAAAATATATGTTTTAATATATTTTAATACCATAATATGCTGTAAATGGCAATTCTGTAATTCGAGAAAGATTTTGTACCTTAAAATCTTATTTTTGATTTTAATATTTGTCAAAAATGATATTACAATCTACGTCAAACAAATTGCAAATTGCTTTAATATATACGAATACAAACATACTTTTATATAAATTTGGAAGCTTTTACTTCGAGGGACACTGGGACAGTTGACTTAAATCAAAGTATAATCACCTACGGAACAAGTACTGACAAAACTCTCCAAAAGTGACCCCGCGTACCTCAGCGCCTCTAGACACTAAGTGCTGTACTACTTAATCGCTCCAAGCCAAAGTACTTTGCTACGAGCCAATAAATTTCAGAGCGTGATTCAGGCGACGAGTGACCGGGAAAGTTGTATTGAATTGTGTAACTATGGTATTTAGTTGCCAGGCTCGCATAGGTATGGAATCGTCTCCGGAGACGCGGACAAAGGGTCACTTTTTTTGTGTGGAGAGGATAGGTTTTGTCAGTACTTGTTCCGTACGTGATTATATTTTGACTTAAATAGATATTGTTAGGGTTGTGCATCGAAAGCGAGAAACACCACTTTCATGTAGCCTACTAAAAATCACGAAAAGACAAATTAGCAATGAGAAACTTTAGTATACCGAATGCTTCCAAATCTATGAAGCAAAGCAATTAGGATAGTGACATCTACACATAGTAACTGGTAGCAAATTGCACTTAATCAAAAAAATCCTTGCCTACTTTGTATTTTGTCATTATTTTGTGTCCAAAGCTCCGAAATGGCTGGTTTTCACAAAACTTTTGCCTGAATTAGCAATTATACTCCATATTTTAAGCATGTATTTCCAGTTACTACAGAGTCAAGGCCACATCCAGGGGGAGGATTAGGGAGCTAAGGAGCTTGAGCCCCTCCCCCAAAATATTTGTCTGACTCGTAAAAATGTAGCAAAATGAATATAAACAAATTTTTGATGCGCTTTTTAAAATTATTTTTTGCAACCCCACTCCCCCCCCCCCCAATAAAAAATCCTTGATACGGCCCTGAACATAGGATTAGGTAATAAGTGTCAGACTTTTGCTTTAAGCCATGTCCACTTTATAACATTAAGAATACCGCACCCCTCACTCAGGTTTAGATAAAATGATCAGCTTGGCAATAAGCCTAGAAGACCCATACAGCCTCAACTCGACTTCGGCTGCCTGTCAATTTCAAGTTTCCTCTTTAGTGTTTTTTTTTCTGCCTGCTTTCCTGCCATCTAGGTTTGTGGGAGTATGGGATGTTTTGCTTATAAATGAGCAATATGCTTAATAATATGTGTGTTTCATCTAAATAAATGAATTATCTTATCTTGAAGACGCTTTTACCGGTTAGATTCCCCTTTTTTTAGAAAATGGAAAACAATTTTTTTTCTAACAAGTACCCAACATCAATATTATTGCTTAGATTTAAGGTGGGAAAATATCACAAATAAGCGCAATTTTAAGTGACCTTTCCCCCCCCCTCCGAAATGTTTGTTCGACTCGTAAAAAACGTAATAGAAATGAATATAAACAAATTCTAATGCGTATTTTAAAGTTATTTTTTTAACCCCCACCCCAAAAATCCTCTTGTACCCCCCTCCACCCCCGAAAAAAATTCCTGGATACGGCCCTGTACAGAGTATTAGGTAATAAGCGTCAGACATTTGTTTTAAGCCATGTCCATTTTATAACATTAAGAATTTACCCCACCCCTTCACTCAGGCTTAGGTAAAATGATCGGCTTGGCAATAACCCTAACAGAAGACCCATAAGCCTCAACTGCCTCAACTCATCTGCGGCTGCTTGTGATTTTCATTTTTCCTCTTTAGTGTTTTTTTTCTGCCTACTTTCCCTGCCATCTAACTTTGTGGGGGTTATGGGATGTTGTGCTTATATATATGTAATATGCTTAAAAAACGTGTGTGTTTCACCTAAATAAATTTATTATCTTATCTTGAAGACACTTTTACCGTTTCAATTCCCCTTTTTTTAGAAAAGGGAAAACAAAACAAAAATTTTTCTAATAAGTTCCCAATAGCTGTAATATTGCTTAGATATAAGTTGGAAAAATATCCCAAATACGTGCAATTGGTAACATTTAGGTGATGTTCGAGTCCTTGGCATGAAATTTCAAATATATAAGGGGAGAGGGATAGTTATGCATTAAAGCAACATAAAATTAAAAAAAAAAACATAAGAATTAGCCAGTGGATAAAGACTATTTCAATCGAGTAAACTTTTATCCCCTCTAACAAAACGGGCTGAATTATATTTTCTAGTTATATTCTTGATTTAAGGAGGGTGGAGCTGAATATGGGTTGAGTAAAACATAGCTGGGTTAAACGGGGGTGGAGTTACATGGGGGTCAAATTACAGGAGGAGCGGGGATTGAGTTAAATGGAGGTTGAGTTAAACGGGGATTGGGTTGCAGGGTAGTTGAGCTAAATGAGGTTTGAACTAAATGAGGGTTAAGTTCGATGGGGTTTAAGGTGAATGGGGGTTGAGTTAAAGGAGGTTGAGTTAGTTGAATGGAGGTTGAGGTAAACGGGGATTGGGTTGCAGGGTAGTTGAGCTAAATGAAATTTGAACTACATGAGGGTTAAGTTGCATGGAGGTTGACTTAAAGGACTTTGAGTTAGACAGAGGTCGATTTAAACCAGGATAGAGTTGGACGAGGGTAAAGCTAAACGGTCGTTGAGTTAAATGGGGGTTGAATTAAACGATCGTTGAGTTAAACAGGGTTAAGGTTGAACGAGGATTTAGTTAAATGAGTTAACATGAATGCGGTTAAGTTAAACAAGGGATCAGTTGCAAGGGAACCTTCTAGGTCATATCAGGGCCGTATCTAGGGGGATGGGTTAGGGGGTTTGCCCCCCCCCCCTGAAATGTTTGTCCGACTCGCAAAAACGTAACAAAAATGAATATAAACGAATTTTTGATGCGTTTTTTAAAGTTTTTGGTGACCCCCCCCCCCCCCCAAAAAAAAAAAAATCTTTTGTTACTCCCTGCCCCTTTCCCCCGAAAAAATCCTGGATACGGCCCTGGTCATATTACATATTCTACTATTGGTCTTTATTTTAATTTATATTTTCACCATCTCTCGAATTAACAGCTTTCCAAAAATTGTAAATAAACCACGATTCGCTGGCGAAGGATCGCAGATTGCCAAATGTTGTGCATTTTGGCCATCCACTTAAGGAAAAATACGAGTTTTGGTAAAGTAAAAGCAAACCAATTAAGGACACTTTTTACAGAATAAAAATATTATGAATCCCTTTTAAGATAAAGCAACAATCCATTTTAGGATTGGTGCTTTATTTTTTTACGTTTAATTTGGTATCGAGAAGTGAGTTGTCTCCAATTTGAGAAGGAAGATTTTATGAGTAACGATTTAAAGAAAATTGTGCTTTGTGGGAGGGGGTAAAGCGTGAAGCTAAGAATAGATTTGGTTAGAGGATAAGCATCGGGGTTGGCCTCAGGGGGCTTGATGATGTAGTGAGCTCATAGCAAAAGTAGCAAGCCCAGTAGCATGTCTGCAAAATTTCACCATCCAAGCTAGAGATGATAACGCTGGGTGTTGTGTTTTTTTTTTGCTTTTTTTAATATGTCATAAATGGCATACTATATTAAATTTGTTTCTTGAATTGTTCTTTCAGATCATACTAAGTTGTTACACATACAAAGAATAATATTTGGATTCTTTACTCTTACAATAACAATTTCTCAGTTTGTCTCGAGTTTGACCAAATACATCATTTTATTTCTGCTCATCTATAACATCCATCTCTCGAAATCTTCGATTAAAAAAAACTCTTTTACTTAAGCTTCAATTAAACTTTTTATTTAATTCTTGTATTCTATTTTTGGTTTATTATTACCGTACAATTTTGGCTTCCATAAAAAGAAAAAAAATATCCTAACGGTGCTTAATTTATGAATAACAAAAAAAAAAGAGTGAGGTGTTTTCACGGAATTCTTTCGTTTTGAGCTACCGAATACCAATATAATTACAAAAAAATTGTCCTATTAAAGGAAGTGCAATTACCAATTTTTCTCGGCTTTCAGCCAATACAGAGCAGCGGGCCTTTAAATTAACACGATGAAGCCAATGAACTTCACAAGAAAAAAGAAATAAAAATTAGACGTTGAAATTATTGATCAGTCAATTCCATCTTTCATTCTTTTCCAAAAAATTGGGATTTTATTTATAAAGTTGTAAAAATAGATTAAAGTAGCAATTCAAGTCGTTTTTATTTATTTCTGTTTTCTGATAAAGTTAGTCATCAAGCGATCAGCGGTTATTCACATGGTGTGAACTATAAAGGAATTAGTTATAAAAAGTTTATCATCAGTTAGTATAAACAACACAAGTTTCTTCTAGTGTATTGATTTCTTTCATGGATTTGGACTTCTCTATTTCTTCTTCTCGAACTTTATTGTGGTTATTTTTTACAATGTCACTCCCATAAATTTACCAAAGGGAGAGGGCTATGGTTAATTTTTTTTTATGGGAACTAACACTTGGAACAGATTTCCAGCATAATTCCAGATTTTCAAAAAATATAATTCAAAATTTTGTATTTTTATTCAAAAAGTACACAGCAGAGCAATGTTTCATCAGTTGGTATGAATGGCAACGATTTCTTCTTGTTGGTAACTCTAAAGTTAATTATGGCTAATATTTACAGCCCCACTCACATCAATCCCCCAAGCGGTTGGGCGCTCAAGTTTACCTGAGTAATTTTCAAGGGGGAGGGGTTAATTGTTTTGGAGAGGAAGTACGAGGTAAATTTACAGCGGGGAGATTTTTCCAGGGGAAAATCGGCCATGAGGGGTGAGGGAATTGGCCTGCAACCCATATTTTTGCATAGATGGCATGGTTTTCTAAAATAGCCTAAGTTTTTCAAGGGGATATTTAAAGGGGGTGAATAAGGCTTGGATGAAAATTCGGAAAAGTCTCATGTTTTTTCAAAATTTTGCGAAGTTCCACCACTTTTGTGTACATTTTTATTCATCTAGAGTGAACGAATTATCTAGGGACAGTACCCCGCGAATACCCTTGCATATTCATAAACAGAATTAGCAATATAATTTTTTTTTCTCCCTTAAAAGAAATGAAAACAGCCTTAATTGAACATTTTATGTTGTGAAAAATAAAACTTGAGGCTCCGAAAGCAGACCGTTGGTGAAATTAAAGACTATTAACTAAATATGCCAAAAATTTCAAAGTGGCTGGAGCAAAACCTGGTGAATGTCTTATTTTCTGACAAACTCCCTTAGTATGAGAATCTAGAGATGAGCCCAAAGCATGGAGGAACTAATCATTACTGGAAAACGAGCTTTAACATGAGAGTTCCCCAATCTATAATTAGTGTGTCAATGGGCAAGCTGTACACTGAATCTGCAGCTATTAATCTTAACATTTTTTCATTTTGGGGAAACCGAAAAGCATGTCACCTCAGTAGCCTATCATTGCAAGAGAAAGCTTTATGAACACCCTAATGTGTATGACATTTTTTACATAGAAAATCTGAGAAGCAATAATATCAATTAACTTTAAGCATGAAGTGGTTAAGAAGAAGTGTTAGCCAGCATATCAACCTCAGGCGGCTACAAAGAGTAACCCTATTAACCCTAATAACACTAGTAAATAACGTCAAGAGTTTTATTCGGCTTCAAACTATGAACCCCACATGTCCATGTGTCTTATTACGCTTCTAATTTTTAAAGCACACGGGACTTACCGTCATCTATTGAAGGAGGCACATTTGGCCGCACTAAACGAAAGACGTGAGCTGGTTACATCAGTTTTAGTCACATATACTATTATTACTGCTAAACTCACAACTGCATATGCTCCATCTCTACCTCGATCTATTAAAAGTTTCAATATTTATCTCCTTGCATGAAGTAAAATTCTCTTTAAATTTTTCGTTGACCTTTTCTCGCCCCATTCGGGGATGGTCTGCCATTCCAACCTTTCTGTCATTATCACCTAAGAAAGTGGGAACAAACCACATTCTTTGTTCAGCCTATTGCTTGATATAGTCAGTCAAGTATCTATAACTATCCTTGGACAATTCTTTGGCAGTGGGGTGGGAAGGCGTCAGGACATAACGCGTCACGACCACTACCGTCAGGACATCGATAAAATCCGTCATAACACCGAAAAAAATTCCGTCAGAACCACTAACCGTCAGGACATCGACAGTCATAACATCGACACGTCAGTTCATCGACAGTCATCAACAGTCCCGACGTGTCGATGTTATGACTTTCGACGTTCTGACTGTTAGTGGTTCTGACGGATTTTCCTTGTCGACGAAATGACGTTTAGTGCTTGAGACGGTTAGATGAAATCACTGTATATAAATAATATAACAGTAAGATCACGGGTGAGTGATTTTTGGCACTACATCTTCGGCGTGTACAAACAGCTCCTCCCATTTAATCTATCATTAGTGGATCAGTGTACAGTGTTGAAGCCAAGTTTCGCGTTCAAGAGAAATCTGAATTCCTACCCGTGAAAAAATCGAATGTCGCTTATGTTTATAGTTGTTTAAATGTTCTCCAGAGCACTTGCATCTCGGTCCGGGTTTGTAGAATGGTTGAGATAGGGAATGATCGTACTGTATTATATCTATAGGCTATACAGTGGATGAAATGGTAGCACCCAGTGGGGTCACTTAGGGTCACTCCCAATTTACAGAAATCAGGACGAAGACAAATATATTTTTTCAAAGTCTAGGGAGGGGGTTTCTACCATAATAGCAATAAGACCTATTTTCAATGAAAATATCATAAAAAGTATTTTTAAAGTCTATGGGGTGATTCTCTGGGGGTAAATGCTCCCCCTCCACCAAATGACGCCACGGATATTCTCGAAAATATCTAATATATTTTCTCTGACATTTTAGATACAACTGCATTTCAGAGTTATGCTTCACTACTGTTGCACCGTGTTTTCGATATTCCACTAATACTCATCTTTCTATTCTTCCAACTTTTTCAACTGCGAAAAAACAACCTGCATTTTGGCAATTCTACTTTTTACTATGCCCTACGGCCATCATCTTTACCAATAATTAAACCTAAAAAAAACTTTTTCATATAAAAGTAAGGAGCAGCATTAGAACTTAAAATGAACAGAATTTATTTTTTCCGTGAGAGGGACTGCCTCTTCCTCATTCCCTTCTCTTTACACTAAAGTCTTCAAGTTGTTTAAGAATAATTCTCATTCAAATTCAGCGACCCTTGTGTTTGAGCTTTTTTTTTTAAAGAATTGCGACAAAAAGTCAAGCTTTTGCGCAAAGAGTGAAGGATGAGGAAGGGGCTGCTCCTGTCGTATACGGATTTATTTTTGTTCGTTTCAAGCTATAATATTGCTCCTTACTTTCAGTTAAAAAACATTTTTATTTAATTTCTGACAGTTTTAAATCACGCCAGAAAATTGCTTTCCCTCCGCATAAAATATTCCCGGAAACCTCCCTCTCCACATAAAATTATCTCACAGGAAAGTGCCCCTGCAAAAAAAATCCCCCCCCACTTCCCGAAAAATTCCTTTTTATTTCCCAATAACAAATACTATATGTAAACAATGGGCAAATTGCATACATTGCAGAATTTTCCCCAGGAGCTGTGGGGGGGGGGGGGGTCGGGGTCACGTCACTCCCAGACCTGTAATCATTAGACCAAACTATGCTGAATCAAATTCTTATGAAAAAGGGGTGTGGGAGGATGGCTAGTTGCCCTCTAATCTTTTTAGTCACATAAAAAGGGCACTAGAACTTTTGATTTCCGTCCGAATGATCTCTCTCCAGATTTCTTAGGACCGTTAGTTGGATACGGTCACATCTGGGAAAAAAGAAAAATAAACACGCATTCATGCATCCACATTTTTATAGATAGAAGCTTGCCAGCTCTATAGTACGGTTCTCTGACAGGGTGTATCTGATGGGGTGATTTTCATTGAGATTGCTTGACTTTTTAGAGTTATTTCCCTTTTTTAAATCAGAAAAAATTTCTCAAGGCTCGTAGCTTTTGATGGGTAATATTAAACTTAACTGGTCTTATATATTTGGAATCAGTGTAAAAATACAATTCTTTTATAATTATTATCAAAATTTAATTTTTTGGAGTTCCAGTTACCATTGGCCCGAGTTGCTTCTCCCTTACAATTCGTTACGATGAACTGTTTGAGGCTGCTCAAGTAACTAAAGATATGCACTAGCAAGGCTGCTAATTCACAAATATACAAGAAGCGGGTCAAGAAACTTTCTTTTGTTATTTAAATGACGATACAAATATTTTTCAATCTAAAGGGGGGGGGACACTGATCATTTTTTATTTTTGTAATGAAATTACCTACAAAGTTTTTTTTTCAAATTTCGGTGGGGCAATTATACCCCTTCCTTTTTTCCAATTAAAGTAAATTCAAATATTGGATTTTTTAAGTTTAGCAGAGTTTTATAGTTCCATTTGGTACCGTGTTCTCCCATTGCTTTCGCTGTATTCATTAGGGTCAATGTCATCAAAATAATAAATTAAAACGAAGATTTCGGTTGCTATTTAATTTCCCGATGCAGGAGCTGTTCTCGGCACCGCAGCCCAATCAAAAGGTCCCCACCCCCAAGGGAGAAAGGCTAAAACGCACCTACAATTCCTCCAATTTACTCCGTAGCTGAAAGGTATAAGAAGAGCTTTTTTTCTGACCTTACTTTTAGAACTAAAATTCCACAGCTCATTAAATTGTTTTACCTCCTTTTGAATAAATCAATTTTTGTTAAAATGTTTTTATCATCGACTATTTTTTTCCTTTGGCTGATTTTTAAAATATACTTAGTTTTTTCCTATACGCATAATGCACAGATTTTTTTTTCATTCTATTGTTTTTAATTGATAGACTTTTTAGAGCTTCCTTTTTGTGGTTCTGCGTTTTTTTTGTTTTTGTTTTTTACGGTTGACAAAAGACATAAATTTGGCATTATTTGCTCTTGATAGCTACTAAAAATGACAGTTTATCAAATTTAAAAAATTCGAAAATTCGTTTTAGCTTGACAAACGTTTGTTCTTACCTGAATTCTGTCCTTAATCTGACAATACAAAAGCTTAGTCTTCTCCTCGATTCGGGTCAATTCTTTTGTCTGCAGTGCCTTTAAATTAGAAGCAAGATGGAATTTGATAGGTAAAGTAGGAGGCAGAATCACAAGAGGTCCTTCTCGACTAAGGGGAAGACCCAGTATACACTCCTCCTAGAAAATTAAGGACAAAATATTAGCCATCAAATTTAAGAATGAACAAAGTAATTTTTAATATAAACCAACAGACTGAAAATAATGAAAAGAAGGCATTAAATCATATACAAGCAGTGACTATTGGTTATTTGAACGAGAGGTAGGCGTGGTCATAAAATCATATTTTGCCGGTGATGGTTAAAAGAATGAATGTGAATTGTTGAGATGAAATATCATATAATTAACTTTTCCCTTCTGAAGCATTTGACAAAACTACTCTGAGTAAAATAAAGACATAAATATCACATTTTTTAGACTTTATCCCCCCCCCCCCTCCAAAAAAAAATTCCAAGTAGCAGGAAAAACACTTGTAGGCTATTTCTAGACTAAAGCGTTTAAATTTTTGTTATTATTTCTATTGACACAAGTTTAAGCATTATGACAGTTTGATGGTTGTGCTTAAGTATTTTAACATGGCTATCTCCAAATGCATCATTTTAGAATTCATTTCAAGCTAACAGAATGTGAGTTCTCAGAGAAATCTGTGCTATTTGGGGAACATTATCTTGTAAAACGCAACAAAAATATGAGTATACACCAGAACAAAACATTGGGAAGTTTGTTGCCAGAACGATGCAATTTCGTTTCTGAATATTGCAAAACTGAATATTTTTTTCTCCTATTTGAGTCTTCCAAGAGGAAGGTACAGCTTACACCATGCCACAGATCAGTGGCTTCAATTGAGGGGACCTCTGTCCCACTACGGTTCATGTCCTCCTGAATTTAAAAAGGCCTTTTTAGGGTATTTTCATTGAAAAATTAAAAAAGACAAATTTCTCCCCCTCTCTAGATATTGAAAATACATTTTGCCCCCCTAAATTTTCGTGACTTGACGCAACTGCCATTGACTGTGGAAGTCATAGCCTAACAAGCCCTTTTAAGGGAGACGATTGAATTCTGTTCATAGTCTATAGAAAAAGCTCTTGAAAGACTGATCAAGCAAAGAGGACCCCAATAATTTTTTCACTCCTTTTTTTCGCAATCCAACTTGATTTGTGTAATGGGTATTCTTAATTGGGTAGGCTTTATTTTTGTATAAAGACACGAATCAGACAAACAGCGCCAGTAACTGAGAAGAATATCGTTCAATTTTTTTTTCGCCGTGGCATTGAAGCAACGAGCAATACTTGATCACAGGTTTGGAATGGTTATTGATTCCAAAGAAGAAGAAGGCGTGATTTCTCCAAATCTTATACATAAGTCAAGACAAGGCAGATTGCCCTCCCAACAAGTTCCACAAAAGCTTCTTAAGGAGCTGAATCCTTATTACCCTTATTACATCAATTATGATAATCTTATCAAAGAAGTCTTAAAAGTTTACTCTAACCCTTACTCGTAGCTGGATAATATAATCCTCAAAGTGTTATAGGAGTAATTTGCATGTAATGTCTCTGAGGCATTATAAGTGATAACATATTTCCGTTATGCGGAGGTCGGAGGGTTTTGTGTGATAAAACATCATATTATCGTGGAAAAAAAGAAGAAAAAGTGTAAGCCTTCAAGCCATGAAGAGTTGAAAATCCAGCACGCTTTGTGGTAACTTAAACATTCATACTGAAGCATTAAGCCTTTTTATTAATCAAATAGTAATGCGAGAATACATTTTTTTGCTCAAAAAGTAGCTTTTAAGAATGTTTCTCAAGCTCTCGAGTCCGACGTTCGCTTCCAGAACCACTTTTTGCTGAGCAGCAAATATTTTGCTTCCACTATTTTTCATTCTCTAGTAAAGTTAAATTGTCCAGTTTATATCACGCCTGACTTGCTAAATTTTTGATTCTGATTGGGGCTGGACTAAACCATCGCTGTGCACCTAAAGGTCGTATCTAACATTTTAGAATACTGCGGCAATTGTCAGCCATCATAGCCGAGTGGTTAGCACGCTAGACATAAAACCCTGAGGACAGGGGTGTGAGTCCTTGCGTAGCTGGTTATTTAGAATGGAACTGAGGTCAAGGTTGTGTTTCTGCAAGCTCAGCCAGAGTCAACCCAGCTCTAAATGCATACCTGGAGAAATCTCGGGGAAAAAGATGAGAAGTGCCAGATTATTTGCTCCCAACCACGCATTGCAATTGCGGCTGATGGCAATAAAATCAGGAAATCACTACCTGTGCTACGCAGACCATTGGTCAGCATGTGAAAACTTTCTTTTAAGATAATTCTCATAAGACGTTTGCTAAGCCGGTCTAAAAGGAAGGCCCGGAATGACAATTCATGTTCAGTCACCCTCTGATCATCCAGATCTACATTGTCCAGCTAATAATCCATTTGAGAACAACTTAGAAAAAGGCTTTGGTAATTATCTCAAAAGTTTAAAAAATGTCAGATACGACCTACAGGCGTGACGACAACAAAATGCAACGTCAAAGGGCTAGTAGCCAGGTCACACGTAGATTGAACATGGGAACAAGGATGCATGCCTCTCTTGTTTGAGCTATTGATGTAAAACAAAATGCAACTTCGAAGGACCAGTACAGACAGGGCCAGGGACATCTACACTAACAGCGGAAAGTGGATAACCCCTTAAAGACCTCGTCCAGTGTCAGCTACTACAATTGTTGCACCAGATTCTTGTGTTGCACAGTCAGAATAGCATCTAAATATGTCCATATTTTCTTGACACTACATTTAACAGGAAAAGATGTTAAAATTCCATTTAGCGAGTGACCTCAAGGCTTGGAGGTAACCATTAAATAGTCCATCAATCTCAATAATTATTCAAGGTCGATTTTTCAAATAAGGCAATCCCTGCATGGCGTATGCTTGGATGAAATACAGCATTTGCAGTTATGGAAACCATTTTCAATACAGTAAAACCATTTCAAAGTTTGATTAACTTCAGCGAAGGATCATAGAAATAAATAAAATTTCGAAAACAGGAAAAGCTTTGACTTGGTAAAAGATATCATATTAAATTAAAATTTCAATCTGTTTTGGTTATCAGGAATTCCATTTCATTTTTACCTTCAGTTTATGCAACCCTTTTCTGAGAGTCGTATCTTTCCGGAGATATCATGGAGAGGTGAAGTCTCTATAGAATGGCACTCATCTGACTTCAACAACCAAGAGAGAGATAATACATAGTCGTTAAGAACCAAAACATATTAAACTGACAATAAGACAATGATGAAGAGAAAATCCTTTGCTTAAAACGAATTTTTTGTTGACCCTTTTCAGTCAAATTACCTTTAAATTTTTCAGGGCTGGGGTGGGTGTTAGATACCTAATAAATATATTTTATGGCAAAAAAATACACATTTCTTACACTATACTTTTCTGCACCACGCTGATCAATAGCACACGATATATCGATAGTAGTTTGCCCGGATATGAACCCACGCCCGAGGGAGCCAATCACTTTAATAGAATAATATTCCGATGAAGCAACTTACAAGTGGATGTTCTGCACAATATATCACTGTTCTTCGAGCACCCTATCCTATATGTTTTCTCCGTCAGTTAATCCGGGCTTAACGCACAAGGAGAGAAAGCTCCTCGGAGTGATATATTAGGATATACATGCAGAAGAAAATGTATATGGCTTTACCAGCTTTAAAATACGCACACATACATTAGGAAATACCTTTAGAAGAAAGTCAGGGGCATAAAACCTCGTTTTTAAGGGTAAGGACTTTTGAGGCTAAATGGCAACTTCCAGCATATCATGGTCGTTGATCGGTTAGGTAAGAGCTACCTTGATTTTGAAAGTTGGAAAGGATAAAGCTGTGCGGGACAATGAATTTGGAGGTTCCTTAGTTTTTTAAGCAGTTCCTTTACATGAGATGCGCTAAATTTGGCTCTTCAACCATCAAACTATTTCTCAATCTCCAGGATGTTGCCGCAAAGGAATAAAAAACCTTTAACAGGGATCTCGTTCTTTGAGACTACTGTATAAGCCATTGTGCTGTTGGCAAATTAGGGTAAAGGGTTCATGAAGTTTTTCTCCATTTGTTAATTTTCAAAAAAAAGAAGAATGGGATCGGAGTTGGTACCCTGAGGAGCCCCAAAAATTCAGCAGTTGGTCATGGGACACAAAGCCGTTGAGGACAGCCTTTGTAGGGTAACTACTTAAAAGACTCTCAACCACATCATATGAAATTTCCATCCCTTAACTTAATCCTAAGGCTTTCACAATAGTTTCCATAATTATTATTTATTCCACTTATTCTGGGCTTGTTTGATAAAATTCCTTCTCTGTTAAAAATAAATATCTACGACCGTATACCTGCAAATAGACAATAAACAACTGTTAAATGAAGAAATATAACAGTGTTTTATTCCAGTTTTACCAAATAAAATCTTCAATATGATGTTCAGCTTGGGTTTGCCATATAGTCTACCCTAAAAGTACCTCGAAGCTGGTTTAAAAATATCCATGTAGTTTTTTTAGAATTCAAACAAAACGTCATTTTTTTATAGTATGAAATTATCCATACATTTTCACCCATTTAATATTAAACGTTTAAATTATCCTTAAGACAAATTTTTGAGAAATGTGAATTATCGTTTACACTGATAATATTTTTGTCTGATTTGAAAAAGGATAAATTCCTTACCATCACCAGAGCCGATAAAGAAAACACGATTGTAATTATGAAAATAGATGACTACTAATCAAACAAAAATATTTATTTCTTACATTGTTTTTTACAAAAACTGGATTTTGTTCATAGAAACAAATAAGTAAAATCAACAAGAGGGAAACTGGAATTATTGAAAAACAATTTCTGTATTTCCACCCAAATGTATGGCAAGCTCTATCTTAGGGAGTGAACTCCATCCAAGATCTATGGTCAGCTCAAGATTCATAAGACTGGAGTCCCCCTCCGCCCCATTGAACTTTCCGTCACCTGTTTCGAAATTAGGAAAATGGTTCTCGGTAGCATTACGTCCACTTTCGGGAACACATAGATCATATTTGAAAAATTCGACTGATCTTACTAATAAATTGAGAAGTTTCACGCTGGAGAGAAATTCAGTTCTCCGTGCCTTTGATTTTGTGTCCACGGATTCAAATTGTAATTGAAAAAGGTGCGAGGGAATTTCAAAAAGTAAATTAGAAAAACATTATGGTTTAATCCAAGATATGACATTAGCCAGTTTGGATATTGAAGTCAGAAACTAATTATCCTAGTAAATGAATTTTCTTTTTATTTTGTTTTTAGAGAGGAGTTTTATAGAAAAATTTTTGGGTTACCTATGGGGGCTTCTCTCTCTCCTTTATTGGCAAATATTTTCATAGATTCTATTGAAACCTCCGCTATACACAGTTTTCGAATCTCCCCTTGTTTCTGCGGTAGGTTCATAGATAATGTGGTTTGCGTTTGGAAACATGGATTGGAATTCCTTAGACCTATTTTTTAAGCATTTAAATAGTTTTGATAACAATATTAAGTTTACAATTGAGTTTGAGGAAAATAATAAATTACCTTTTTTGGATATTTTATTAATTAAAAGGGATCTCCATTTACTTTTCTCAATTTATAAAAAACCTACGTACAATGATAGGTATTTGAATTGTCATTCTTGCACCCTATGTCACCCTATGTCGGTGAAACGGGGGGTTGTAATTTCACTAGTGGACAGAGTTATTAGAATTTATTCCAAGGAATTTCTGGATACGGAAGTGCTATACTTGAGGAATGTTTTGTTCTGTAGCAATTATCCAATTAATTTCATTGACAAAATAATTGAAAATAGACGTGTTAAACATGAAAGTAGGGTTATTGAGGTTTCTCAGTCTTTAGATCTAAATATATCAAAAAGTTTCCTTTCATTGCCATATGTACCTTGTTTGGGTGAGAAACTTCCACGAACTTTGCGTAAATTTAACATTGATACACGTTTCCAATCGTTGAGGCCAATGGGTAGTTCTTTAGTTCTGGTAAGGATTTAACCCGGGTAAATTTAGTAAGTGGGTTGTATAAAATTCCGTGTTCTTGTGTGAAGCCCTGTACTGCCGGGACGCACCATCAATTTGTTGAAAGATTTATTTAACATCAAAATTCGATAGAAAAAACCCTACAACTAAGCAAGCTTCCGGAAGTTTATGTTTCAGCCTCAGCAGAACATATTTGGTTTCAACCAGATCACTTTGTAAAATTTGATGAGGCCGTAGCTATTTCAAATAATAAGGGTTACACACAATGGGGAAAGAAGCCATAGAAATTAAAAAAAACATAAGTTTGCTAATCTGTCGATAAATATGGACACAGGTAGTTTAAATATTGACCCAATTTATGATAATCTTCTAAAGAGTGAATCAACAGTCAATAAGGGAATTAAGATTTTAAATAGTCACCAGAGGACTATTTTACCTACTAGACCTAAACGATTTGCTTCAAGAATAGCCAATAAAAGGGTTATTTCGCAACAGAAAAATTAAATTAAATTCCATTTTTTTTTCCTCAGTTACTCTGGTGTTTTCACTGAAGTAACTCTATGGTAGCATCTTTTCCCTACGTGGATCAGTTTGCGCCAATTGTATATATATATATATATATATATATATATATATATATATATATATATATATATATATATATATATATATATATATATATATATATATATATATATATATATATATATATATATATATATATATATATATATATATTTGGTGGTGGTTTTATTGGTTTTTTAGCTTTAACTTGTTTTTATATCTTGTTCTTCTTGTGTTTCTTTCGTCCTAAAGACGTCTTGTTTTGATACAGGTGATACACCCGTGTTGTTTTACATTTTTCGTTCTTTTCTCTCCACTGACCGCAGTCTTGTCTGTTGGTTGTTTTTTTCATTGAGATTTTTCTCTTTGTTGTTTTTTTGTCATGACTGGCCAGTTCGGCTTAAGATATTTCATAAAGTCAAATGATCTTCTAAGGGTAAAACTCTCACAAATCACTATCAATAAATGAATGAAACCCAAAACGAACAGAAATTATAATAAATAACCGAGTCAAACTCAAAACGAGAAGACTCACATGAGTAGGGTTGACAACCCCCATGCCTTGTCAAGAACAGAACATAATTTGCCCTTTACTGAAAAAAAATTATGTTTTAAGTGTTTTCACGTTTTTTACTTTAATAAATAAAAAATTAATAAAACTTTAAGGAATAAATATCAGTATATGTATCTTAAACTGACAATCCACAGTCATTTTTTTAGGTAAAGTTTTACCGAAACTTTACGGGGTTGACATCCCCAATATCCCTAGAGACATAGTTAGTATCTGGTATACCCCCTCCTGGAAAATTTTCTGCCGGCGCCCTTGGACTAATAGTTACTCAAGAACATGTTCTTTAAGGTTCATGTTCCTACTGCACTTTTTCTGTATGCTGTTTTTTGGCGAAACTACGATTTTAATGCTTTGACGTAAGACGACAATCTTAATATAATTCGATAGCCGAGATGCAGTTCTATCCATCCTCCGAATTGCATTTTTTTTTAAATATGATTTAATTGTTTTTTCACGTTCAAATATATACATATACATATACATATATATATATATATATATATATATATATATATATATATATATATATATATATATATATATATATATATATATATATATATATATATATATATATATATCATAGGGCTCGGTGAATGGGTAGATATGACTTTAATAATCCAGTGACAAAAATTTTACCCCATCAGTGCAAGTTACAGCTATAGGCTCGTCGCTAAATCACTAGTTTCATATGAAACGTAAACCTTAAACAAGGAAAGCAAACATCGACAAATCCTGGAAGTTATTTGCACCAGATAGTGGTGCACTAAAGTAATAACAATAGAAAAATTCAGTTTTAGAATTTCCTCCCTTGTTTGTTCATTAGACTTGGTTAAGCCAAAAAGAAGAAGAGATAAAAACAACAGAATTTTATATTGCATCAGATTGGTACTGTTGTGTGAAATTTTAAACCAATAAAATGATCGAAACCTTATGAGTGTCACAAGATTTTTTTTTTTTTTGTTAATAATCCCTCTGTTTCTCTTTGAGCGAACTTTCTGAACTTCTAGGATCTGATGGGCTCTTTTGAAAGTCTTGCAATGTGCATTTGTATTTGTAAACTAAACAGGGATTGTTGTTCTATAAAATCAATCTGATGTAAAATGTTTTATGACAGTATTGTAGAGTAGCATGATAAAATTTCTAAATAAATAGCAAAATATTCTAATTTTGTGCAAAAACAGAAACAAGAAGCAATAACCCAACACTATAGCTCATTGAACTTTCGTGTTTTATCGGACACGCCAGAGTGAGCATCTTATTTACTAACGACATGGTACGGCTTCCTACACAATAGGGAGGAAATGTCATCCCTTGACCACCAGTGGTTTATCTGAAACTTGCCCTTGACTTTTTTTTCATGTGGAATGCTGACATTTTGCCACTATTTTTTCTTAAGCAGGAAAAAGTAGCAGCCAAGCACATGATAGATCATCCATACTAAAACCAAAACCGGAGTACTGCAAACGTCATCTGCTGGTTCCCGAACAGGCTTGAATGAACCAAGCGGAAGGTGAGTCAGGAACTACAGAAGTTTCTTAAAATTTTCATACAATATGCCTATTCTCAGGATTATTTTTTCAATACATCCCCCCAACAAATACCCTAGAATTACCCCCTCCCTCTGTACGCGCATATTACTTGAAGATTTCACTCATCGAGGATTAAACCAAGCAGTACGACTATTTCCACCGCCTCCTGACATTGACTCCTGAGTGCAGTTATGATGCTCCTGACTTCTATTTATAGCTCCAAATACCAAAATATAATTCCAGTCTTCAAAGAACATTTTTTGCCCACAACTTAAACCATGATTCCGTGATTTTTATTTCTCGAAAGAGTCTCAGCTGCTAAAATTCCCGAGGTAACTGCATGTAACCCACGTACTCGCATGAAACTGAGGTAACCCTTTCAAATGACACGAGGATTATGCTCGTCAAACATTAAAATCCTGCAAAATTTGCCAAAAAGGGAAAAATCCACGGATATTGGTAAATCACCTTTTTTTGTACCATCCCGTATCTTAAAAACAACAACTGAGGTCTCATCCCCTACCAATGGGCTGGTGGCACAAAGTTCAAGCACTTATCAAATATTTGTGGGGGTGGGAGGGGGCAAGGTTGGGAAGAAGCATACTCCATATACTTTTAACCTCCCCCGCCCAAAAAAAGCAACGAGTTTTATAGCTAAAACTACGTAAAGAAAAGGTCTATCTAAGCGAAAGATCTTTACGTAGGTACTTATACTTTTTACGTTCAATAGGACCGTAAATTATTTCTGTAACATTTAACAGGTTCAAAGATGCTAAATTCAGTAAGACTGCAGGAGCATGAAGACTCCATGTCCCTTTTTTTCTAGCGCACTTCCACGACCAACAAATCAAAAGAAATTATTCAAGTTAATTAAATTCCCATTACATCCATTCATTTTCAAAATACGTCTTCTGTAAACCTTAGAACTATCTATAATATTTTTTGATAACTCAATGTCTCCCACTCTTTAAAAGGAAAAAAAACCCTACAAATTCAAACTGCATTGTGTTGCATTCGATATCATTTTAGTCTAGATACATTTTAAAAACGTTTACGGGGGAAAGTAGGTACGTATTCAGGAGGCGAGGTATAGTCCACACCTCTCCTGGAATGTCAAATTTCCCATAGTTTATCCGTATTTCCTATGTTCCTTATATAATTCGCGGTTTCTTAGATACTACAAAGTCCCTAATTTTTTCCTTGGATCAGAATCAGGGTTGCCAACTTTTCGGTCCATAAAAATGTCCCTTGAGTATCCAAAATTATGTCATTTTTAGCCAAAATATGTCCATATTACGACTTAAATATGTCCATCTTGAAATCTCAGAACCTAGAGGTTATTTTTCTTATCAATTGGGATATTGACCAAAAGACGCTTTGGAAACATCTTTCAAAGCGGCCAGTCAACATCAAATATATTGAAAACAAAAAAAAAACATTTAATACAAGCACAATACTCATAAAAACAAGTAAACACTAAAAATAATTTGTGGGGCTTAAGATTAGTCTTCTAGCGAGAATTCATCTTGAAAATTATGTTCAGCATGAGAGTCAGCCTTATTTCTTCCTTTGCTAGCTATTTGCCAATCGGAGTATTTCTTGCGCATTTCAAAATGTATAATCCAGGATTCCAGCAACATTCCAGAACGCCAAATAAGTTGCTTGACATACAACTAGTCGTTTGCATTAGAAGACCATTCCTTAATTTGGTTTTGATGCTACCAAGTAGCGTAATCTGTCTTTCAGCAGCTGCTGAAGAGTGTGGTAGGCCACATAACGTTAGCATAAAATCACAAAGATCCTTGTATTTTTCTTTATTCTTGGCATCCTTACATCTTAGGGCAGACCAGAAAACTGATGGATTTGCTTATTCTGAACGTAAATTAAAAGTTCTAGTGCCCTTTTTCAGTTACCAAAAAGAATGGAGGGCAACTAAGCCCCATCCCACGCTCACTTTTTTTCCAAAGTCACCGGATCATAATTTTTAGATAGCCATTTTCTTCAGCATGTTCGAAAAATACAATAACTATGTCTTTGAGGATGACCCCCTATGTCCAATGTTTACATATAATATTGGTTATTGGGAAGTATACAGAAGTTTTCAGGGCAAATTTTATCTGGTAATTGGGGAGGATGGTCGGGTTTTACGTGGGAGGAGCTTTCCGTGGAGGAAGGGACATTGCTATAAAGGGGGCGTCGGATTTCCCAGCATTATTTAAAAAACAATAAGAAATTAAATAAACAAACAATTTTTCAACTGAAAGTAAGGAGCAACACCAAAACTTAAAACAAACAGAAATTAATACGTACATGATTGGGTTCGCCCCCTAATCATTACCTCGCTCTTTGCGCTAATTTTTTTTTTAGTTTCATCAGAGCTATTTATTCTAATTAAAGGCATTTGTGATTAAGGGGCCATTCTTAAGAAACTGGAAGAAAATTTGAACTTTGGCGTAAAGAGCGAGTTGTTGACTAGGGGTTACGTAAGTTAATTCGTAAGTTACGTCAAATCAAAAGTACGCGATAGCCATTTAGCCAAAAAAGTAAAATTATTACGCAAATTTTGTTTTAATTATTCATGTACGGTGAGCCAACATAAAAGCTGCATTAATTCAAAAACGTTCAGAAATTAAATTTAAAAAAAAATTTTTTTTTTAACTGAAAGTAAGGAGCGATATTAAAACTTAAAACAGAAATTATTCCGTATATGAAAAGGGCTGTCCCCTGCTCAAATATATATATATATATATATATGTATACATATATATATATATATATATATATATATATATATATATATATATATATATATATATATATATATATATATATATATATATATATATATATATATATATATATATATATATATATATATATATATATATATATATATATATATATATATATAATTGAGCTATATCACCCAAAATTAAATTTTTACTTACTTAAATTTCTCTCAGCTCCTTTCCCGTGATGAAAATTTTCCTACGGAAGGAATTTACCCCGGGTGTTTGACAACTTGGCTTTAGTTTTGATTTCAGACCATCAACAATCGAAAGGTTTCATTTTGTTAACTTTTCATTGAGCTTTTTGTGTGACGTTCGGAAGCCGGAAGTAATTTTATATGAAAAAGGCGGCAGTTTGTCCTTTATCTTGACCGTGGCGTGTAAAAATCAGGGCTAATAATACCATTTAGAGGTGAAAAAACTTAGAAAGCATTTTCAGAAAGTCTGCTTCGGGGAAGATCAGGCAACCCCGGAAAATAAATACAAAGCTTAAAAAATAAGTAGATATAAGTCTTAGCACTCATTTGGTGATGAGTGACATTTTTTTATGAAAGTAATTTGTTTTACGTCATATATTTGGAATGTGTCCACTTTATGTCCCAAATGTCTAAAATGTGTCCATTTTTTGCCATATTATGTCATTATGTCCAGGCACATAGAAATATGTCCTTTGGACATAAAATATGTCCAGCTGGCAACCCTGATCAGAATTGATCTGCCACCTGTTTTGTGCGTTACCCTGCTTATCATATAATATGCGCCCGCGCCCAAATCCCATTCTATGAGAGCCTTTGATGTCTGCCGTCGACTTTTATCAGGGGTATCATTGGCGGGTGAGAGGGGGGTGGTATTTTCCCCCTTGATTTCTAAAATGCGTTTCTTTAATTATGCTCATTGAACAATCGAAAAAAACAACAAAATTACTCCTCTAGACCATGAAAAATACATTTGGACCCCCCCCCCCTTAACTTTACAAACAATTGACTCTCTTACTTTTTATTTTATTAATGTTTTATGGTTTCCTTAAAGGATGGATATAGTTATAAATATTTGAAGTTCGTACTTGAGAAAAATTCTTTAAAGAAAATCCAGTTCCTTTCTAAAAAATTTCGACCGATATTAATATCCAAATTAAGAAGGATTTAACAGTTAAATTTTCACATTCATAATACCGCAAAATCTATAGTGAAAGATAGTTACTAAGCCACAATATTGGGATCACTGACTTTATCAGACAAAAAATGAAACAAGTAAATACAAACCGCATAATCCCCTACATGTTCGTCCTTGTCCGGTCAGTTTCAAGCTCTGCTGAAAGTCGTGTAAAAAAAAGGCGGTGCTAAGAATGTTGTATAACAGGCATGATACAACTATTGAATCCAATTTTTTTTATCTTTCTTTTTAAAGAAATAATTAATGAAGCGATGCGTTACTTCCGTATTCATAGGTCTGGAGTTCATATACTTTCCAACCAGTCACATAAGTAGGAAGTTTTTCGGTTGGGGGAATATTAAAAAATTGAGGTACTTATGCTTTATATATAACACACGAAAGAATTCAAGTTTGTTTAATGCTAATGAAATAGAATAAAATAGGATGAAAATTAATAGTTTAGAAACAAATTTGGGCTATATATTTGCACATTAGGGGGAGTGGAGGGGGGGGGGGTAAAGCATAGCGTATATTAAATACATAAACTAACCTAGTTACCTCCCCCCGCCCCAAAACCCCCAAAATTAACAGTTTAAATATTGTAAACATGATAAGAAATTACGCTTTGCAATCCATTCTCTCTTTCAAATATCTGTTTGACGGGTTTCCATTTGTATTTCCTTGTACAGTCTATAGCGCTGTGTTTTATATAATAAATGAGTACAAAAATTGAATAAGAAGGGCCTATATATTCAGGACCACCTAGGACTTTGAGGAGGTTTAGTGCTCCTCCCCACCCCGCTAACGTTCCTGTTTCCAGTATCCTCCAAGACTACTCCTTGGAACTTGAACGAGCTATAAGAAAGGTAATTCACGAATCAAAGACCAATATACAGGTACCCGCCCCCCCCGAAAAAATTAATATAAAATTTTCGTAACATCTCCTTTATTCCATTCATTTAGAAGTTGCAGCAGGGCTAGTAATTCGAAAGAATGTTCATACCATGAATTTTATCAAGAACGGGGAAATTTGAGTTTGTCTGGCCTCTGACCACTTTTAAGGCCGAGTTGTTTGTACAATAAATCTTTTTACGCATCTAAGATACCACCCAATTTTGATCGCGTTCATTTTCCAAATAATTATGTGAGTTAGGAAAGAGGATGTTGCATCTAGCTAAGGTCTGATGGCATACGTTTAAGGGCTTTGAAAGACGTGGGGGGGGGGGGTTGTAAGAAAGCTGATTGCAAGTAAAACGCAATGGTACAGTCATAGCTAACTAAGAAAAGGGTCCTGCTATAAGGGGATGATCTTTATGCAGGCACAATATTTTTACTTAAAAAATAGAATATGACAATATTTCTCTGCAGGGGGGTATTCCATGGCCCTCTGTTGGAGCTAGAGGGATTAATTGCTTTAAAGATTCCTAAAAATATTTCCAAGTGGATTTTATTCCCGTAATACCCGTTCGCTTTCAAGAGGGGGGGGCCTCTGTATTTCTCTTTAACCTGCTTAGTTTGAGCAGATTACATGTCTAAGTTTTACAAAAAAAAATGTCATTGTTGTAGATAGGAAGAAATGCCTAAGAAGATAACTAGAACTCAGTCTTGAGCAGAGAAGGTATGTCCGTCCATTAGATTATCTCGGGGCCTATGAATTAAAAACAAGGGAGGAGGGCGGGTTAATTGTTATGAAACACTGTCATAGTTCTAATCCTTCACAGCATTGAGTTCTGCAGAAACATGTTGTTGCCTCGTTCTCCTCGCTGTATGCCTAGCGCACGATGGGGATACTGATCTGGAAGCTTAAAGCCCCTTGGATCCACCCGCTAGGCAACAAATTAGCATTGGAAAACGTAGTTGAATTTAATTGGTAAAACGAAAACTGAGATTAGTAGACTTTCGTCATACATCAAAAACGTTAATCGTGTGATGTTGGTACCTCGACAGCGAAAATTCAAAAGGCGGTATATTACACAGTAGGCTATAGATTTTGGTATCTAGAATAAGATAGAAATAATGAAGATATCGAAAGCCCTTTTCTCCAACTATTTATATGAGGTAAAAAGACAATATAGCAAAATTTTGTGAAAAAAAGTAAAACTTCTATAAATTTTGAGAACAAAACAAGATACGAGAAAACAAAATTCTTAAATTCCAGCAGTGGTGAGAACCACACACTATCTGTGAAATACATGCTTTTGATTTCGGACTTTTATCTTGCAGTATTAACCTCTGATTTATAATAATCGGTACTTGTGCATTATATCTTACACACGAAAGAAGTCAAGTTGGTTGATACTAATAAAATAAAATGAAATTTAAAATAAAATAGTTTAGAAAAAAATTTGGACTATATATTTGCACTTTAGGGTGGGGGGGGGAAAAGCATAGCACATATTAAATACGTAACCTAACCTAAGTACCCCCCCCCCCTAAACCCCAAAAACAACAGTTTAAATATAATAAACGCAAAAAGAAATCACGGTTTACACTACCTTTACCCATTGCAAATACCTGTTTGACTGGTTTACTGTAGTACTTTCTGGTACAGTCTATAGCGGCGTGTAGGATATAATGCACAACCTAATCATCAATAAGGTCGGAAAGTCTTCAATGCCAAGTTTTGTGGGCATGCAGTATTATTTGTAAAATACTTACCGGTACTGGTGCGTTATATAGACACTTTTGTATATTATACAAGGAAACCAGTCACGAAAGAGCCGTCAAACAGGTTATTCTCAAGAGACCGCTATACATAAATGACTGCAAAGCCGTGGTTCCTCAATGAATTACAATATTTAAACGATTGTTTTTCGGGTTTAAGGGCGAAAAAGGTACCTAGGTTAGGTTACGTATTTAATATATGCTATGCTTCCGGGACGTACGCAGGGGGGGGGGCTCCCCCCCCAAAAAAAATATCTCGATTTTTTTTCATTTTCCTATTATTTTCTGATTTTTTTTTTCACAGAATAATGGGTTTGAAGGATTTGCCCCCCCCCCCCCGAAACAAATTCCTGCGTACGTGCCTGCTATGCTTACCCCCCCCCCCCTAATGTGCAAATATATAGCCCAAATTTGTTTACAAACTATTACATATTCATCCTATTTTATTTCATTTGCATGAACCAAACTCGACTTCTTTAGAAGTGCCATATAACGCACGGTACAATCCCATTTTATGGGCCTCTCTAAAAAGTCAAGTTTGGTTAATGCTAATGAAATAAAATGAAATAGGATGAATATATAATAGTTTATAAACAAATTTGGGATATATATTTGCACATTAAGGGGGTTGGGGGTAAAGCATTGCATATGCTAAATACGTAACCTAACCTAACCTAGGTACCGCCCCCCCCCCTACAATTAAAAAAAACAGTTTAATATCGTATACGCAATGGAAGCCTTGCTATCATTGCCTGCTCTACAGCAGTTAAGACGTCACAAAACGGGTTTTATCATTGCCAGTCTATAGTGATTAAGCCGAGAGGCCCATAAAACGGGATTGTCCCTAACGCACCAGTACCTACTTACCGTACTCTTTTGATTTTGGATGATTATGCTACAATTTATTTAATTACTTTTAAGGATTGGCAATTTTTTAAGGATTGGTCGAAAAGTTTGGCAAATTATCAACTCGGTTCTACGGCCAACCACTAAGTCTTCCTCATTACCAGCGAAATTGGTCGTTAATGATGAAGAAATTACAGAACCTACACAGGTTGCCGCATCGCTGAGTACATTTTTCGCAAATATTGGCGATACCATAGCAAATTCCGTCGGGATACCATCTAAGTCATACAAAGAATACCTTGGCCCAAAGTGTATGAAATCAATGGCAGTGAGTCCTGTAACACCAGGTGAGCTCAAATTACTCGTAAAAAATTTTAAGGGCTCTTCTGCTTCAGGTTTTGACCTGGTCCACACAAAGGCACTGAAAGCAGTGATGAAGACCATTGCTGAGCCGCTAACTTACCTTGTAAATCTTTCATTAGATAAAGGGGTCTTTCCTGAAATGTTAAAAAAGACAAAGATAATACCTCTTCACAAAGGTGGAAGTCATACAGACACAAAAAATTATAGACCAATCTCAATCTTATCAGTTTTCTCGAAAGTCTTTGAAACGCCAATGAAAAACCAGCTTTACCAATATTTAGAGGCCAAAGGCTTTTTTAACAGCCGCCAATTCGGGTTTAGGGCTCGCTATTCAATCGAAGACGCCCTTACTTCACTACGTTTATTTGTAAACAAAATCCTAGATTCGGGTGCTTTACCTGCAGCTGTGCTTCTAGATATTAAGAAAGCGTTTGACAGCATGCACCATGAAATATTACTAGGAAAGCTGGATCATATTGGAGTTCGTGGCCAAGTCCTAGATTGGTTTAAATCTTACCTGGAAAATCTTCGAATTTACACAGGAAAGGACCATACAAATGATGTCGTAGTTAATTGCGGGGTGCCAGAGGACTCTAAATAGGGACCGGTCTTGTTTCTTGTTCACGTAAATGATCTTCAGCAAGTACTGACTCCTGCAAGTCATAGTCATTATTGCTGCAAACTATGTCACCCACAAACGACGCCAGGGTCTAAAGTAGAAACCGAGGAAGAACTAACGGCATTTGCGGATGACTCACTTATGGCAAGCTCAGAATGGAACATCAAGTCTCTCAAAACGAAGCTACAAGACATTCTTGAAGAAACGTACCTCTGGATGGACGCAAATCGTCTAGTCATCAACATTGACAAATCGAGTGTTTTATTTTTTTTCACGCATAGATTCGCTGGCTCCTGATGTGATTGGTATTGAAACCTCTCATCGACTTATCAAGAGACCAGAAAAAGGACATATTCGCTACCTAGGGGTTTTAATTGACGAAAACCTCTCATTCAGATACCACAAAGCAAGTGTCGAGACGAAAGCTTTCAAGGAACCTTGGAATCTTGAGAAAAGTTAGTCACCATTTCCCTAAAAAAATACTGATCCTGATTTACAATGCAGTTATAAAGCCTCACATTCAATATTGTTCTACGGTTTGGCAATCTAATTTCAAGACACATTTACAGAGACTAAACTCAGTTCACAATAAAGCACTTCAAATTTTAGGCCCAGCACCGAACAGGCTATCAATGGCATCACTTTACAAACTATCTTGCACCGTTTTTTGTTTTAAATATTTTTCAGGAACATTCCCATCACCATTTAGAGGCTTATTCACACTAGCATCAAAAATCCATAGTTTAAATACACGATCTTCATCAGACATTTACATACCCCCGACACCGACAGCTAGGTCGGAATTTTCTCCTAGAATTGCGTGTGCTAGAGAGTGGAATGCACTTCCGCAAAAGTTGAGGTCATATAGGTCTCTCGGCTCCTTTAAAAAGAATGTGAAAAAATATCTAAAAGATTAAATATTTTTTTACTAGATTTATTTTATTATAATTATGTTTATAATTTTTCGATATTATTATTAATTATCATATTTTAGTTTGATACTTCAAGGGGTGTGAGCGGAGGAGAAGTTGTGTTAAATTTATTGTTATTTGATGGTGGGTCGGGGTGGAAATTGGAGAGGACAGGAGGTCACGCTGTATTTAGAGTGTGCAATTATTGCGGGCCCAAACTTGCATCAATGCACAAGGAACTAAGTTAAGTGTATTTTTATATATATTTTTTTGAATTAAAACCCATATTGAACTGAACTGAAAAAAAATAATCCTTGAACAATGCCTGAATAATCGCAAGTCAAAAGAGGTATAAAAGCTAGGGATGAGGGGATGGTAGTCCAGGCAAGGGATTGCCATGTTTTGAAAAAGCTCTTTTAGAATTTTAACAAAATATTCTTGAAAAAATAACTGTTTTTTATTTTAAATCTGTTATTATTTAGTTAATAGACGAACATATCCTGCCATGTTTACTGAAGGAAGTAGTAACGCTACTCAGGTATGTAGCCTACAAAGGGAGTTTTTAGGACGGGGGAGTAAAAATAAACTATTAAATACTTTGAGAAATTTTAGAAATAGGGTATCGGGGTACTGGGACCCCGAAACCCACTAATGTACGTTCTTGCCCCCACCCTCTTGTTTATTATAGTTTATGTTTCTCGTTAAATTCTTCTTTAAGAGACGTACAGTATCGTCGATTAGGGGCGGGGGCAAGACCCTCCATTGATTTTGTCCCCTACCTCCTTCTAGATTCTGTAAAATTTTTGGTGTTTTGTGAAAATTATGAAAAATGCCTTTTTTGTTATTTTCATTGAAAAATTAAACAACGACAAATCTTCCCCCAGATTGCGAAAATAGGTTTTGCCTCCTCCCCTATTTTCGTGAATTGACGCCATTGGAGAAGTGACTCTTGGCAGCATTAATATCACAGCATAAATCAAATGACTCGCATACCAGACAGGTTTTCACAAAACTGTAGTTTTGCGTTAAAATTCCAGCGAAAAAACTCCCTAGACTTTGGAGACATAAAAAGTGGTTGCAAAGCAGCATACTAATATCTCATTTGATAAATGACTCCAACTTTTTGCTCTTTGTCTGGTTGGTTAACGATCAAGTATTTTTCAACAATAGACGTCCGATTTCACCAGGGGTTCCTTAAAGTCCTTTGTTACTTGGTAGGAGGGAGTTTGACAGAAAAAATCAGGATGAAGGTACTAAAAGGTTGAAGGTTTTCAGATACCCAAGGGGTTAGGTACTAGCTCAGAGAATATATTAATGTCAAAAATACAGGTTTGGAGGCTCAATCTGAAGCAAAGACCGTAAACAGAAATTCTAAGCATTAGTAAAGCCAATCAATAAGTTTATCACTTTTTTTGAGTAGATGGCATTGATTTTCACTTAATTCATTCGACCGAGGCAAGCTAAGCGTCAATAGAATTTTAATTTGGATTAGCCCACCCCCGCTCTACCTCCAATTACATTGCTACGCTTACAATCCTTAGGGTAAATACTTACTGGAAAATCTTGCGCTTTGCGACAAACAATGAAATGATAACTCGAGCCACATTATAGTCACACTTGTGTAAAAAAAAACATGATTTACGAATAGTTTTTATTCTTCTCTGATTTAACGCCTGCCTTCTGATACATAAGCTACTACTACTAACAACTAACTGCAGCACCAAGCCGCCTGAGGTCAACAGAGCAACGCACACCCCTCGTTCATCCCAATCTATTCAAAGCCTCCCAATTTACACCCTCCCAAGATGTTCTTATTTCCCATAAATCCATCTTTATGACATCCTCCCACCCCAACCGCGGACGACCTGCCTTCCGTTTAGCCCTAACCGGTTGGTCAAAAAGGACAATCTTCGGCAATCTGTCATCCTTCATACGCAGAATACGCCCTAGCCATCTCAACCTTTCGCTTATTATAGCCCTCAAAAGTGGGACTGAACCACACTTCGTACAGCCTACTGTTTGAAATGCGGTCAGTCAGCTGGGTACACAGATCAATCTGTAGGCAATTTCTCTGGAAAACATCTAGAAAATCTTCATCCGTTTTTTGGAGCACCCTTGCTTCAGAACCATATTTGACCACTGTCATTACTGTAGCTAACAATATTCTAATCTTGGTTTGCAGAAATATCTTACTAATGTTTAGTATTTTTGGTGGATTTATTATAGATACAATTTGTATATTAAAAGGCAATCTTAGGTTGTTTGGAAAAAAAAAAAAAAAAAAAAAAAAAAATGTCCCATCTATGCAATTCATTTTATGTGTTTTCTATGAGATATTCTACACATGTGTTTTCTAAATTAGCTTATGCATTTTCTATTTGGTGAGTAGAGATCGCTGAAGTAAGTTTGCATTATTTGGGCTTTTTGTGTAAACGGCCATTGTTTAAGTTTTAAATATTTCTTATCTTGTCTTATTTAGACAAACACATAACCAGGATTTGTTTTCAGTGAGGGGGAGGATGGATGAAACTTTAAAAAAGAAACTTTAAAAACACATCAAAAATTTGTTTATATTCATTTTTATTACGTTTTTACGAGTCAGAGAAACATTTCGGGAGGAGGGGGTCAACCCCCCTAGCCCCCTGGACACGGCCTTGTATATAGATAAAAACAGCTCTTCTAGCTTCTATTTATTTTTAATTTAAAAAGTTGCAACCTAAGTCTTTTCTATGATTGGTCATTCATAAAGTATTATGCTTGAAGGCTGAACATTGCCCAACTCACCAAAATTACGCACAGGATATATTATTAGCGCTTTACTTTTGCTTAATTTAGTTTTATCAACAAGATTGGATAAAATACAGCATGGAGCTAACCCACACTGCGACTAATGGAATAAATCGACTAATGGGAACTAACCTACACAGCGGCATTAAACTGAAAATACGGCCGTATTACGGTTCTGCACCACTATTCAAACTAATTTTGATCTGTCCCTCTTTTCATCACCCCCATTGTTGGTTTCATAACTTATATTATTAGTTTAAGTGCCCCCCCCCCAAAACAAATTGAATTGGAAACTAACTTTTTTTGTATCTTCATTAAGAGGATTGATAAAAATGTTTGCCCCTATTCTACATACGTGTAACCTGGCGCACCAGTATTAATTCATATGATGAAAGACAAATTAATAATAAGCATCTAGCTTTTTTTACCGTAAACCAATTTAACTCTCGTTAATAAAGTAAACATTCTGATTTAAAATCCTGCAATCACTTAGCCTATGATGGTAACGAAATAGGTGAGGAGGAAGGCTAATCTGCCTTCTCGTATAGGCTGTGTGACCAGGCCCGGATTTACCAATTTGGCCTACTAGGCCCGGGCCTAGGGGTGCACAATTTCAGGGGACGCAAAAAATTATCACCGAGCAATTTTATTCTTAATCAAAACTAGACTGATATGATCTATCGTCAGTCCCAGGATTACTCTGCCGCTGCGCTGCCTATTCAGAGAAAAGTGATTTTAAAACAATAGAGGAATTCCGTGGCCACTAATAAACTGTGGCCACTAATAATTCCGTGGCCACTAATAAACGGCCCTGTCTCTAACCCTGCAGAGGATAAGAGGGTATTTTGGAGCCGTCCCATATGTTGTTGCAATCACCAAGAATCGTAACACATTTAGAATAAAGTTTGGCCTAAGTGTTTTTAAATTGATAAATCGAAGAAATATATTTTTCATGAACACAATCAGTTTTTTTATGCTTCATCCGTAAAAGTTTATTACTATCATGCCATATAACTATACAAGTTGCGTAACCAATGGTGAAAGTGAGTGAAAAGGGGTGTAACAGAAATTACGCGCATCACAGTGCAGAACTGGAATATGGTAATTTTGATCAAGAATGCAACATTAGTTGTTGTCTTAGACCTCTCCGCTTAAATTAGGAGAAAACTGTTCCAAGCTCCAGAAACGTACGAAAGATTTTTTTCAAGAGATGTGCAACATTAAAAAAATACTCATTTTATCATTTGAATAAGTACCAAGAAATTCAGAAACAAATTTTGGGGGGTAAGACTCACGGTCCAAGGCCCCCTGCATGTGTCCATGCTATGCACTCATTTTTTAAGGGGGGGGGGCAAATTCGGAAAACGAGAATGCAAGCGAATTTAATTGTAAATGGCCCCTCCCTATATTTCGAAAAATTCCTTTGGTCAGTAATTTCATTGAAAAATCGAAAGAACAAAACTTCTCATTTTCCATTTGCATAATGGACACCATTGAAGGGCTCCCTCTGAAGTGTTATTCGCATCTCATTTCATGTGGCACAAATTTTAAAATAGGGAAATTGTGCTTCTAAGTTGCAATAAAAAACAAATACAGTGAATGAAACTTTTAGTAATGGATCCCCAATCTATTTACTAGGTTGGGATCATTGCTGCAAGGGGGAAAAGTATGACCTGGAAAGGTTTCTTCAAGTATCTACCTGCACCCCTTCCTCCTCTACGGGACACTGACCTTTGATGAACTTGGGCAAAATTCAATGCAGCCTGTAGCGTTTAAAGAAATAAAAAGAAAATTGGGTAATTATGCATTATACGGTACCCACGAAAGAAGTCAAGTTTGGTTAATGCCAATGAAATAAAATAAAATACGATGAATATATAATAGTTTAGTAACAAATTTGGGTTATATCTTTGCACATTAGGGGGTGGGGTGGGGGTAACGTATAGCATAGCCTATATTAAATACGTAACCTAACCTAGGTACCTTCTCCCTCCCCCTAAACCCCAAAAAACAACAGTTTAAATATTGTAAACTCAATAAGAAACCACGCTTTGCGATCAATTTATCTCTTGCAAATACCCGTTTGACGGGTTTCCATTAGTATTTGCTTGTACAGTCTATAGAGGTGGGTACCGCACAATGCATAAGTACCAAAATATGCTTCAAATTTGAAAAAGGCTGAATATCATACACAACTCATTGGTATTAGTTTTCAAAACCTACAGGCAAAGAAACGTAGAATCGAACTAAAATTAAGGCAACACCCATTTTGCCAACGTTAAAACAGTTAGAACTGTCCTACATGCAAAATGAATGCTGTCTTACTGTTAAAATATTTTTTCAATATCCTAACTTTTTAGCTTCCCAGTAATTCAGATATGATTTGTTGGAGAAGTCGGGATTGATTGACTTAGACGATAATTCAGAAAATCATATACTTTTTTGTAGATTTGGTCATAAAATCAGACAAAGCCAGAACTATCACATTTCTTGCCAAATGATTGTTGCTACACCAAAAAAAAAATCGTATATATGTGAACCCAGGGTATAGCTCTGACAAATAGCGCGAAACCCCTTTTAAGCACCTTAATGAATTCAATTTTGAAAAGATAATTCGTTGAAGAGGAATTTGACATTTCATCTGATTACTAAAGAGTAGATTCTTAGGGTGATAAAGAAAAATGAGACATATTGATCTTGCGGTTGTATAACAAAGAATGTCTCCCAATATACACCAGGAAGAATTTAGTTTACCCTTATAATGCCTATAAATCTATCTTTTACGGTCCTTTGAAGAACAGAGGGATTTGATCATCCCAACAAATATCCAAGTTTCAGGCCCCATAGTATATGCTGACCTTCACATAATGTGCGGGTTTTTTAGACTAAACATACTCCACAAAACCTCCTCCACAGAGTATACACAAATATGCTGAATGGCAGTAGTATCAATTGTAGAGGGATAGGGACATCCCAGCATAGGTTTTTTTGTCCATTTTTTGGTATCTTCATTGAAAATCACTTTTTTGAAAGAAATGAAAAAAACTAAATCCCCCCTACTGTATTTTGAGAAATGTATTTTTGCCTCCTCCTACATTTTCGTGATTGACAGAACAGCTGGATGGGGACCTTAAAAGGCAGCCTTGGCAAAAATTACCCCTAGCATGAAATACCTTACGATAAGGCTACTAAAAAAAGAAAAAAAAACATTTTAGATTTTCATTGGTTGATGAAATATTAAAGAACTTAACATGCCACCTCCCCCCGTCAATTCTAAATTTTACCGGTTTTGTGAGAATTCCTTATTTAAATTTTATTTTGTTATTGCCTCCCCCGGAAAAGAATTAGGAGTACATGCTAGGTCAGCTAATGTTATTTCTGAAGCAGAGTGCTAATTATTTACTGAGTTTATTTGCATTAGGTTAATTTTAAGTATTAATCCAAGAATAAAAAAAAAAAAACTTATAGTCTTTTTAATACAGGCTATTAAGATATTTGGGGAATAAACATAAAAGGCATATTCAAATTATATCAAATTATAGTCCAATTATTTCACCCATACCATAATTTACGAAAGGTCAAATTAGAATTATAATAGAAAAGAATAAAAGAAAATTGTCATATTTGAGTTTTAATTTCAAGCACGAAACTTAACCATTCTCAAAATGTATCGAAAAATGCAATGGTTTGGCTAATCGGTACTGTTCTATTAGCCGGAAAACACGCGAGAAGTGAAGTTTGGTTAACGCTACTGAAATAAAACAAAATAGGATAAAAATATAATAGTTTATAAACAAATTTCGGCTATATATTTGCAGATTAGGGGGTGGGAGTAAGCATAGCATATATGAAATAAGCAACATAACCTAACCTAGGTACCTTTTTTCTCCCTAAAACCCCCAAAAAATAAAGTTTAAATATAGTTCCCGGAGTGAGAAACCCCTTGTTTATACAGCGTCAGATAGGATTCACCGGGGAATGCCTATTTGATGTTTGCTTTTCTCGAGTGGCTATCTCGCGTGTTTTCCGGCTACTACAACACTACCGGTTAATCTTTATTAATACAATAGTTATAACAAAATTTCAACTTTAGCCAACGAAGAGCACAGCTTGATGTGTCAGCTTAATACATAGAACATAAAGAGATTAACACTTCAAAGCAATACATCTTCATAAAAAATTAAGAACGGGTCGAGAAAACAAGCAGCAGAAGTCAAAAATAGAAGAAGACGAAAAAACAGAGAAAAAAAGTAGAGGCCGTCCCAGCACGATTATAAGCTAAACTAAAATTAAAGATGAATCTAACATTCGCAAGTCCCCGAATCTCGACAAGGAACATACCTCAAAGCAAATTTCTTCATTGATGAACGATTCTTTGGAATCACTTCAGCCAGAATAAATTTATTTGCAATATAGGGGATCTGGTACCTTAAAGAAAATTAAGCCCTATCTGATTTAAATAGAGGAAAATGAAGCTTAAGGACGGAACATGGACAGAAAAAAGCGGGAAATCCGCCATTAGCCTTATCATGAAAATAGTTTATTGGAGATGGAGCATCAAAAAACCAAATTGCTGTTTGTAATTCTTTTAGCTGTTTGAGATCGAGAATATCCAGAAATAAAATGGCGTTGGATTTCTGATAGATGTTGCAGTTTAGAAGGGCGAGGACAAAAAAGAGCCAAGAATTTCTACTACCTTATTCTGGATTGTCTGCAGGGGTTATAAGTGAACCACAAACTTGTTGAGACAAATTATAGGGCACTTTTTAAGATCATGTTTTAATTATTTAACTTGGTTTACTCCAGCAGTCCTTCGAGGTTTTTATCAACCATTTGAACAGAATTCAGTCACGCGACTTGGTTTACACGAATTCTTCACAGGATATTTTCAAGTGAGTCATTTCCCAATAAGAAAGAAAAAACTACATGGCTAAAAATTAACCGCAATGCCATTCACACTGGGGTATGGACGGTCAAGTTTGCATATAAATGTCAAATTCTCAATTTTTATGGAATGTTTTCTTTAGGAATATTTCCTAAGAATTAACTTTTCTCTCCAATTTGCAAAAGAAGACATGGAAAACTGTCCGTCTTTTTTTTGGATTACAAAACCATTTTCTGGATAATTTTGTTGAGCCATTTCTCAAAAACCGGTAAATTTAACTAATGACAGGGGGGAGAACAAATAAACCGGGTTTTCCACCTCAAATTCTCATTATCGTTGGTACTGAAACTAGACGGGGAGTGCGGGGAAAATCCTTAGGTCACAAAAAATGCCATGAGTAAAGTTACTCCAAGGCCTCTCCCGCAAAGGAATGGGTGAAGTCCGAAGAAAAATGTCAAATAAATAGGATTAACGGCTATAGTGTCAATAATATATCAGCGATGTTCAAGTTCCGAACGCAATTTTTCTGATTGACCAAACAGAGTGAAGGTTTAAGACAACATAATTTTTAAAATAGAAAAGATTAAACTAGAAACTAGAAAAGATACTTTTAAAAAGAGCTTTGATACAATCGGTCTTAAAACTTGTAGCAGTAGTTTTCCCATCTGGATGATCAAAAAAAAAAAAAAAAAAAAAAAAAAAAAAGAAAAGAAATGACAAAAGACACAGTGTTAGTACACAACATTTGTGAGCAAGTTTGTGTTGACAAAGTCTTTCCAAACCCCTTTCTAATCATTTCAATTTTTGCTTCTTTAGTACATGTGTGATGTTAATGTGATGTTAACATCAATGAAGTAAAATTCCACCATCAAATTGAAAACCATAGATTGAAGGTCTCAGCTCTCTAATTTAAGAAAAGGTGGAATTCCGTATTATTCCTAAGGAAAACCAAAGGTATTATTCCTTTGGTTTGTTTCATTTTTCAGTGGTAGTCATTAATCTTAAAAAATTGGGACAATCCTCATTCGACAGAAATTTGAAGTACAAGTGCCCTTTTAATGCAGCAAGTGTTCCTACCATAAAACAATTCTGTTTTTGGTCATGCTGTGCCACAAAACAGCACGTATAAACAATGTGAGAAGCCAAAATGGTACAAACATTCAATAGGTCCTGTATCACAGTTTATTCTGTCTTATTCTGTCTTATTTATTCAGTTTATTCTTTATTCTATCTATATTCTGTCTACTGTGTTCTGTATATAGCACATTTGTTTTTGAGGATATACTGTCTCTTGGGAGCATATCGTTTCCCAATCATATATAGGCCCTACAAGATTAGACTTCAATATTATAAGCAAGGAGTTGAGGGAGAAATCTCGTATCTAGTATCTCGTATCTAGAGTAATTTAGTACGCTTTAACATCAGATTTTAGGTTTAGGCGAAAAAAATTCGAAACCGAGTTGAAAAAGATGTCAACCGATGTGTACAGGTGCAAAGTGTGGGGGTGGCAAGGTGTATATTGATAATAGCAAGGTTTATAGTCATCTAAATATTCGTCAAGTTCCGGTAAAGATATCATAAAAAAAAGTATCATCCGGGAACTTAAGTTAATTCGTCACTCAATAAGTTCGCCACTAGTGAATAATTCCTTAGGGCTCGTTAATTAATACCTATAGTTTTATCTTATAAATAGTCTTAGTTGTGTTAAGTCAAACAGAAAAACTACTAGCCGACTGCTTTTATATCATCTCATGGTAAAAAATATGTTTTAATTTCATTTGTTTATATCTGTGACGCATTTTTGTAGGCCAATCACATAGTTTCTTACTTTTAGAGATACTTGTAGAGGTTTGGTTCTTTTAGGATTAGGCCTAGTATTCATAACTTTATATTTTTGGAAGTTTTGAAGTCTGTGGGAAAAATTTTAAGTGACTAAAAATAAAAAATTTAACTTCCCCTTGACTTGTTCTCCAGTTCAAAATTTGACCCGGTAAAAACAACGAAAAGTTTTAGAATCATAAGTTTTTTCAAAAATATTCCCTCTCTTTCTCTGTCGTTAAATGGTTTAAGAGAATATAGAATTTAACAATTAGAGAATATGTTTTTTTACAAATTGGTAATATACCCCCCCCCCCTCCAACCCAAAATATAAGATTTTTCCGAACTTCAGAGTATTTTTAATTCAAAATATCAGATAAAAAACGTTATTATTCCTCCTCCCCCGTCCGAAAAAAATATTACGTACTTTCCAGCGTGAAATCACACTCTCCCCCAATGGTGCAAGATATGGACCTAAATGATATGTTTATTCATTGCTTTTCATTGCTTGAATTATCGCACATCTGTTCGTTAACACACATCTGTGTTCATAACCTGGTTAATTATATCACACCATTGTGAAGTAAGAACAGTTGGATAAAATATAATTTAGAATGATTTTCAAACGCCAATAAAGTCGAAGGAGACATGAAAACTCAATTAACAGAAATTTCCTGCCCGTTATAAAATACAAGCTTTTCATTATAGATATCTTGTAGTTTTGTATGTAGCTTAGGGCCGTATCGGGCCCCATACGAAGGATTGTGCGCACTGACACGACAGCAACCAGTGGCGGATCCGGAGGGCGAGGGGCGCCCACACCTAGCGTATTCTAAAGTAGTGCAATTTACTTAATTAACCCAAATTTGCGTTAATTAAACTTGCTCCTAACGCAAGTTTATCGGATCAACCTATTCTGCCCCCCCCCCTAAAAAGTTTTTTATCGGACGAACCTATTCCCCCCCCCCCCCTAAAAAGTTTTTTATCGGATCAACCTATTTTGCGCCCCCCTAAAAAGTTTTTTATCGGATCAACCTATTTTGCCCCCTCCCCTAAAAAACATCCCGGATCCGCCCCTGACAGCAACTATTAACTATTATATTTGGAAATAAATGTTGACTCGGGAACCGAATGGTAATAGCTTTTTGTCATTATGGTGTTTCCTTTTGAAGAGCAAAAACCCTAAAGGATTACCTTTTGCTGTTTTTGTAGCTAGTTTAGCCAGAGGAAGACAAGTTTATTTCAAAGATGAATTATAGAACAATAAATAAGTTCATTTCCCCAAGTGGAGACAAGCAAAGGGTCTTGGACCAAAATTATCAAACCTATCCCTGTAAGTTCCATATACCTATCTCGGCAATTTTTTAAGCTAACGAAAGTTACTGTTCTGCGGTTTTAGCAGATAGTTGTGTACTTATCAGTTAGCCAGTACACACTCGAGAATTTGGATACGGAATTGGAACAGCTGAGACGCTTCGGGAATAGATAGGATACATGTAATTTGGGCTGTATATTTGCACATTAGGGGAGGGGGTAAGTATAGCAGGACTGCATGCAAAATGTTACCTAACCTAACAAAAATAACCAACTAAATATTTATTGAAATATAGTTACAATGTAGTTTTCCACAGAACCGAAGCTAATTGTCTCCGTATAAAAACCGCAATAAACCGGTTATGATCTGATTTTATAGATTCAAATTCTCGAGTGTGTACTGGCTAAAAGATCAGTACCTATAGTCACATATCTATCCTTTAATCACCATGAGAGGTGTTCATAGTGCACAGGAACGCACGCAAGAATTTTTTTCTGGGCTGGGGGCCATTGTTAACAAATAAGCTCGATTTTTTAATTTGAATAAAACGTGCCCAGAAATTCACATTTTGCGAGGATCAGAGAACTATTTTTGTGATTTATTTTTTGCGCTGGAAAAAGTTACTGTTTTCCAATTTTACCCCTAAGAGTAGCCTACAAAAAATACGGGCTCCAGAATTGCTGGTCTCTAGGAGAGGACGGGAGTATTTTTCTTGTTCAGGGCGGGGGAAGGGTCAAAACATTGAAAAAGGTTGTTTCAAACCATTGGTTTTATAGGACCTTTGACTGATTATATGGTGAACTTCACCCTGCTCCCTAAGTGTAGGGATGTGTAAATCGATCATGTGCTTACCTTTACTACTGTAAGCAGCCGCATTTCTGGACAAAAATTTTGGAGCATGTTTTTAACTCCTGAAGTTATAGGTGGCCGTCCATGAACAAGTCGAACCATCAACGGCAGGCGTTTACTAAGTAACGTTTTAATAGTATGTACACCACTTATATTTTCTTCTTTAGCTATGGCACTGAATTTTCCCCTCATTTCTAGGGGTAAAAACACACTTTCATTTTTGGAGTCCAAACACCGCAAATATTTTGCACCTTCCTGCCTGTAATTCCTTGAAGGACCAGTCACTTCACCACATAAGATCAGTACTTCCCCAGGATACAAAATCCGGGCTAGATCAGCTGATACTATGGCAGGTCTTCCCTCAGACCACGAAGGATCACAATATCCTTTTGTGTTTTCTCGGACAAGACAACTGTACGGAAAACGTCTGTATAATTCTGCGACTGACTCTATACATTTTACAGCATGGCCATTCTCATTCAGTATTTCAAAATATCCATCAAACGTTTCAGGAATAGCCATCTTCGGCCCAATTAAGGCATGCCGTGATTTTTCTTTGAACTTGACACATTGCGCAGATAGGTAGCATCTTTGCCCTTGAGTGGACAGCAAAACAACTTGTGATAAACTAGGACTCGGCAAGGAAGGAACTCCTAGCCCCATATATTGCCCTTTAACGATCCGGGCAACTGTTGGTAAATCTTTAGTATTTAAATCCTTTAAATAAACACTGGAATCTTCCCAAGTTGCTTGGGAAGAAACAAAAAGATTATCCGAGGTCACCACCATGATCCATCTACATCAGTATCACTCTCACAGTAGATAATCAGCTACTCAACTTATCAAAGCAGAATACCGACTGAATTAACTGACGAGTTTTTGATTTAAACTATTTACCGATGTACCCATGGCTGCCATAGGCGATACACATCACAAAAGCTTGCTGGTACACTTCAACATTAGCTTTATAGAAGGTGGGTTTGGTTACTCTATCACACCTATATATGTAAATTACACCAGGCTAAAATTTCTAATGATACCTGATTGTTATGAACATATTCCTTTGTTTGGAAGTGAAAATGACTACCGGCTGTGCTCGTATAACTAATATTCATATTGTTTATTTTAAAGTATTTAAAAGTAAGTTGGCAGGACCATTCATTATGACCAGGGGCGAATCTCCAACATTTTTTTTTTGGGGGGGGGGGCAAGAGGGGTCCATATCCGGATAGTCAAAGGGCGTGGGATGTATAATAATTTTTTCTTCACATTATTGGGGGGGGGGCAACTGCCCCCTTGCCACCCCCAACCGACGACCCTGATTATGACCACTAGCAATTATCCTATTGCCCATAATATTAGGCAGGACAACATAAAGAATTTTGTTCGGGGGGGGGGGTCAAATAAATTTTCGTTTGGAAGGGAGCATTAAGGGTCTTTTACATGTATGATTCACTATTTGTAATTTCACAGATGAAAAAATATTCAATACGAGAATAAACATTTTAGACTGTTTTTAAGATATATTTGTTAATAACACAATTTTTGAATAAGCATACTGCTACTAATAGTAATAATACTAACAACTCACTGCAGCACCAAGCCGCCAAGACAGCTGTGCACGATATTCCTCAATTAAAATTGATTCTCAACGCCTCGCTCTTTACGCTAAAGTTTTTTATTGTTTTAAAAAATAGAGTTGTGAGAGAGTCAAACTTTAGTGTTAAGAGCGAGGCGTTGAGGAGGGGACAACCCCTTTCATATACGGAATAATTTCTGTTCGTTTCAAGTTTTAATGTCGCTCCTTACTTTCAGTTAAAAAAACTTCTTTTTTATTTAATTTCTGAACGTTCTTAAGAGTAGGGAGCCAGGTATTACAGCGGAAGGGACCTCTGCTGCCGTCTATAATCGAGTCTAACGGTACAAGATCATGTGCCTCTTTCTAGGCCAACCAGAGACTTAGAATATAGACGGGGGTTTACAGCATTGCCAGATAAGAGCGTGTCTGATGGTTATATTGTTTGTTGGGTATATGGTTTGATGGTTATGTTTGTTGATTTGTTATATGGTTTGATGGTTATAAGGTTTGATGGTTATATGATTTGATGGTTGTGTGATTTGATGTTGTTTCATAGTTCTGTTTGTTGATGGTTATATGGTTTGATGGTTAAATGATTTGATGTTGTTTCATAGTTCTGTTCTGTTTGTTGGTCAACGTGTTTGATGTTTCTAAGCCTATTACTCCGGGACGAGATTTACATCATTGCCAGATAAGAGTGAGTCTAACTGTACCTAACCACATAGACAATGTTATTGATCTACGAAGGGGACAAGATCACACTAGATTTCTGGAAAATTGATTTGCATAATCAACGCGGAATTCTGATGTATCATGAGGGGAATTAAGAAACTAAAAGGCTTCTCTGGTATTTGGTCTGAGAGATAAATATTAATATTCTTTCGAAGCCTTAATAGTGTAACTAGGATCACCTTAGATATATTTTCAGAAACTCAAAAGAGATCAAGACAGATTGAATATATTTAACGCGGGAAATGGTTTCCTGAGAATTTTAAGTGTGACACACAGGGATGCCAAAACAAAAGGAACATTCAGAAATTACTTTTAGAGGATTATTTGAGCAAAACAAGTTAATCGACATTTTAGGGACTATTTGGGTGAAACAGTTTGAGACATTTTAGAGTATAATTTGGGGTGAAACTCTGTGGTCGCTATAATGCACAAGTTCCATTTGAAAAGTGTTGTATGGTCCCCAACCCCAAACCCCAAATTTCCACCCCCCCCCCATTTTTCTACTTTTTTTACGCGCTTGAGACACAGAAGGGCCCCCCAAGGTGCCCCCTAAACTTTTTTACCCCCCCCCCCCCATTTTTCAATTTTTTTTTGCGTTCTTGAGACACAGAAGGGCACCCCCATCCCCCCAAACATTTTGGGCCCCTCCCCACATTTTTAATACTTTTTTGAGTTCTTGAGACATAGAAATTAACAAACAAAAGAAGGTTTTTCATCTAATGCAGGGAACAAGTTTAAAACTTTTCCAACAACACCCATGACATGAGAAGAAACCTAGCAAAGGAAGCAAGAAACAACAGACGTTCACACAAATAAAATCATGAACCATCATAAGTAAAAATACCAAATCATAAGTTAAGAGTTTTAGTTTAGAGTTTATAGTTCTAGTTTAGAGTTTAAGTTAAAGTTTTAGTTAGAGCTATAGTTTTAGATAAGTTTTAGTTATGAGTTTCGAGTTTTAGTTTAGAGTCTTAGCTTAGAGTTTTAGTTAGAGTTCTAGTTTAGTTTAATTTTAGTTAGGAGTTTTAGTTTAGAGCTGCAGTTTAGTGTTAGTTAAAAGTTTATAGTTTATAGTTTTAGTTTAGAGTTTTAGTTTAGAGTTTTAGTTAGAGTTATAGCTATAGTTTAGTTATAGTTAAGAGTTTTAGTTTAGAGTCTTAGCTTAGAGTTTTAGTTAGAGTTATAGTTTGGTTTAGTTTTAGTTAAGAGCTTTAGTTTAGAGTTTTAGTTAGAGTTATAGTTTAGTCTAGTTTTAGTTTAAAGTTTTAGTTTAGTTAAGGTTTTTAGAGTTCAGAGTTTTAGCTTAGAGCCTTAGCTTAGAGTTTTTGTTAGGGTTATAGTTTAGTTTAGTTTTAGTTAAGAGTTTTAGTTTAGAGTTGTATTTTAGTTTTAGGTAAAAGTTTAGAGTTTATTGGTTTAATTTAGAGCCTTATATTAGAGTTTTAGTTAGAGTTTTAGTTTAAAGCTGTAGTTTAGTTTTAATTAAGAAATTTAGATTTTAGAGTTTTATTTTAGAGTCATAGCTTAGAGTTTTAGTTAGAGTTATAGTTTAGTCTAGTTAGGAGTTTTAGTTTAGAGTTTTAGCTTAGAGTCTTAACTTAGAGTTTTTAGTTAGACTTATAGTTTAGTTTAGTTTTAGTTAAGAGTTTTATTTAGAGTTGTAGTTTAGTTTCAGCTAAGAGCTTTAGTTTAGAATTTAGAGTTTTAGTTTCGAGTCTTAGCTTAGAGTTTTAGTCAGAGTTATAGTTTAGTTTAGTTTTGGTTAAGAGATTTAGTTTATATTCTTAGCTTAGAGTTTTAGTTAGAGTTATAGTTTAGAGTGTTAGTTTAGTTTTAGTTTAGAGTTTTAACCTAAAATTTTAGTTTAAAGTGTAGTTTAGTTATAGTTAAGTAAATAATTTCTTAGACCACACTGCTTTTCCATTTACAAAAAAATTAAACAAGAAAAACGGGTTTTAATATCCATAAAGCAGTGAATACAAACAATCAAACAAAAATACTCCGAATATTTCGGCCCCACATCCGGGAGCCTTTCTCAACGGAAAAAAACAAACAAAATTTTCTTACATCAACACAAAAAACATACAAAAATAAACAAAAGAAAAAATATAAATAAATAGGAAAAGAAAAGTCGCATATTAAATAAACAATTCCATTCACTGGCGTATAAACAAAATCGAATATTTATATTGATTGGAACACGCCTTCTCACAGAATATAAATGGAAATATATTAAATAAACAATTCCATTCACTGGCGTATAAGCAAAATCGAATGTTTATATTGATTGAAACACGCCTTCTCACAGAATATAAATGGAAATATAATAAATAAACAAATCCATTCACTGGCGTATAAACAAAATCGAATGTTTGTATTGATTATGTGAGAAGGCGTGTTCCAATCAATATAAACATTCGATTTTGTTTATACGCCAGTGAATAGTTTTAGTTAGAGTTATAGTTTAGTTTAGTTTTAGTTAGAGTTATAGTTTTAGTTTTAGTATAGAGTTTTAGTTTAGATATTGGATTTGTATCTTCGATTCATGGTTCAGAGTTTTAGTTAGAGTTATAGTTTCGTTTATTTTTGGTTAAGAGTTTCAGTTTAGAGTCTTAGCTTAGAGTTTTAGTTAGAGTTATACTTTAGTTTAGTTATAGTTTAGAATTTTAGTTTAGATTTTTTGTTTAGTTTTAGATAAGAGTTTTAGTTTAGAGTTTAGAGTTTTAGTAGGAGTTATAGTTTAGTTTAGTTTTGGTTTAGAGTCTAGAGTTTTAATTTAGAGTATTAGCTAAGAGTTTTAGCTAGTGTTATAGTTTAGCTTAGTTTTAGTTAAGAGTTTTAGTTTAGACTTGTAGTTTAGTTTTAGTTAAGAGTTTTAGCTTAGACTTTAGAGTATTAGCTTAGAGTCTTAGCTTAGAGTTTAGTTAGAGTTATAGTTTAGTTTTGTTTCAGTTAAGAATTTTAGTTTAGAGCTGTAGTTTAGTTTTAGTTAAGAGTTTTAGTTAAGAGTTTAGAGTTTTAGTTTAGGGTCTTAGCTTAGAGTTTTAGTTAGAGTTATAGTTTGGTTTAGTTTTAGTTTAGAGTTGCAGTTTAGTTAAGAGTTCTAGTTTAGAGTTTTAGTTAGAGCTATAGTTTACTTTAGTTTTAGTTAAGAGTTTTAGTTTAGAGCCGTAGTTTAGTTTTAGTTAAGAGTTTTTGTTTAGAGTTTAGAGTATTAGCTTAGAGTCTTAGCTTAGAGTTTTAGTAAGAGTTATAGTTTATTTTAGTTTTAGTTAAGAGTTTTAGTTTAGGGTTTTAGCTTAGAGTTTTTGTTTAGAGTCTTAGCTTAGAGTTTTAGTTAGAGTTATATTTTTAGTTTAGTTTTAGTTAATAGTTTTAGTTTAGAGTTATGGTTTAGTTAAGAGTTTTAGTTTAGAGTTTAGACTTTTAGTTTAAAGTATTAACTTATAGTTTTAGTTAGAGTTATAGTTTAGTTTTGTTTTAGTTAAGAGTTTTAGTTTAGAGTCTTAGCTTAGAGTTTTAGTTAGAGTTATAGTTTTAGTTTAGTTTTAGTTAAGAGTTTTAGTTTAGAGATTGGAGTTTTAGCTTAGAGTTTTAGTTAGAGTTATAGTTTAATCTAGTTTTAATTCAGAGTTTTAGTTTAGAGTCTTAGCTTAGAGTTTTACTTAGAGTTATAGTTAAGTTTAGTTTTAGTTAAGAATTTTAGTTTAGAGTTGTTGTTTAGTTTTAGATAAGAGTTTTAGTTTAGAGTTTTGAGTTTTAATTAGAGTTTAGTTTAGTTTTAGTTTAGAGTCGAGAGTTTTAGTTTAGAGTATTAGCTTGGAGTTTTAGTTAGAGTTATAATTTAGTTTAGTTTTCGTTAAGAGTTTTAATTTAGACCTGTAGTTTAGTTTTACTTAAGAGTTTTAGTTTAGAGTTGTAGTTTAGTTTTAGTTAAGAGTTTTACTTTAGGGTTTTAGCTTAGAGTTTAGAATTTTAGGTTACGCACGCGTGCGTAACCTAGCCTAATTTAACTTTAAAAATAAATAAAATCCACTCTAAGTTAAGACGGTAAACTAAAACTCTAAACTCTAAACTAAAACTCTTAACTAAAACTAAACTACAGCTTAACTAAAACTAAAACTCTTAACTAAAATCAAACTACAAGTCTAAATTAAAACTCTAAATGAAAACTAAACTAAACTATAACTCTAACTAAAACTCTAAGCTAACACTCTAAAATAAAACTCTATACTCTAAACTAAAACTAAAATAAACTATAACTCTAACTAACAATCCAAACTCTAAACTAAAACTATTGTCTAAAACTAAAAAACACATATAAAACAAAACTATTAACTAAATCTAAACTAAACTATAAATCTAAACAAAACTCTATGCAAAGGCTATGAGATATATTTCTGAACTAAAAATAAACGAAACTATAACTCTAACTAAAACTTTAAGATAAGATTCGAAACTAAAACTCAAATATCTAAACTAAAACTCTAAAATGAAACTAAACTAAACTATAACTCTAACCAAAGCTATAAGTTAAGAGGTTAAACTAAAAGTCTAAACTCTAAACTAAAACTCTTAACTAAACATAAACTCTAAATTAAAACTCTAACTCTTACTGAAACTCTAAGCTAAGACTCTAAACTAAAACTCTAAGCTAAAACCCAAAAATACAACTCTTAACTAAAACTAAACTAAACTGTACATCTAACTAAAACTCTAAGCTAAGACTCTAAACTAAAACTCTAAATTCTAAACTAAAATTATTATCTAAAACTAAACAAAAACTCTAAACTAAAACTCTTGAATAAAACTAAACTAAACCATAACTCTAACTAAAACTCTAAGCTAAGACTCTAAGCTAATACTCTAAACTCTAAACTAAAACTCTTAACTAAAAACTAAAGTAAAGCTCTAAACTAAAACTCTTAACTAAAACTAAAGTAAACTATAGCTCTAACTAAAACTCTAAACTAGAACTCTTAACTAAACTACAAATCTAAACTAAAACTAAACTATAACTCTAACTAAAAATCTAAGCTAAAACCCTAAACTAAAACTCTAAACTCTAAACTAAAACTCTTAACTAAAACTAAACTACAGCTCTAAACTAAAACTCCCAATTGAAACTAAACTAAACTATAACTCTAACTAAAACTCTGAGCTAAGACTCTAAGTTAATACTCTAAACTCTAAACTAAAACTCTTGACTAAAACTAAAATACAACTCTAAACTAAAACTCTTAACTAAAACTAAACTTTAAGTCTAAACTAAAACTCTTAACTAAAACTAAACTAAAATATAACTCTAACTAAAACTCTAAGCTAACACTCTAAATTAAAACTCTATACTCTAAACTAAAACTATACTAAACTATAACTCTTACTAAAACTCTAAACTCTAAACTAAAACTCTTATCTACAACTAAACAACAACTCTAAACTAAAATTCCTAACTAAAACTAAACCTAACTATAACTGTAACTAAAACTCTAAGCTAAGACTCTAAACTAAAACTCTGAATTAAAACTAAACTAAACTATAATAATAATAATAATAATCATAATTTATTTGTGCCCGCTCATACAAAAAACAGGAAAGCGGAGTGAGGAAAATGAGAAAAGAAAAACAAAAACACTTCAACACCAAAGAATAAACTCAAACAACAACTTCTTCATTCGCACTCGTAGATAAGATGTAGGGGCAGAAATTCGCAAAAAGCTTCCATTGCCCTTTTTTCAGCGTTTCTTTCGGAGGATGATATAATGTCAGTGGGGTCAACCTTATTTTGTGAACGCAGGATGAATGTGTTTCTTTCACGGAGCGGATATCTAAGTAAAAACTTTAGATACTTGAAATAGATTGACTGGAGTTTAGTCTATCAGTTTGGGTGGACCAATCCCACAATGGCGATACATAGAGCAGGTGAGGGAGAGCAACTGCTGCATAAAGCTTTGCAAGAATCTTCCTGTTCAGGCTAAACTTCAAAGAGATAAGTTTTCCTTAACTTGATCGAATACTTTTGGATATTTTATCTATTATCAATAAACGTGAACTTCTTATATATTGACCGTACGTTATTCCCAGATACTTCATAGAGTTTCCCGGAAAAATTTTCGTTCGTCCTACCTTTACATATGTATTTTCACTCCATAGTTGCTTTCTTGCCGAAGAAGTAAATTCAAGAACCTCAGTCTTAAGTGCGTTAACTCGTAAACCGATACTTTCATATCCAGTAATCAGGCGGTCAATATTCTCTTGCAGAGAAAATAGGTTGAAACTTAGCATTAGCAGGTCCTCCGCGTACGAAAGCAGGCTAAGGTCGCAGAGATTGATGCTAAACCCTCCGGCAATATTTTTTGTTATTCCAAATGTCAGGGTGTTAAACAGGATAGGGCTTAAAACACATCCTTTTCGAAGACCTCGGAAGAGTCTGATCGGTCTACTCAGAAGACCCCCGGACAGTTTAACTTTCACAAAACTCCTCGAATACCAATACGACAGAAGTACTACAACATGTGCTCTAACCCCACATTCAAGTTACTTTAGAAGTACCTGGGACTGCACAACCGAGTCAAAGGCAGCCGAAAAATCTACACTGCACATGAAGAGGGAATAACTCTAACTAAAACTCTAAGCTAAGACTCTAAGCTAAAACTATAAACTCTAAACTGAAACTCTTAACTAAAACTAAACTAGAGATCTAAACTAAAGCTCCTAACTAAAACTAAACTAAACTATAACTCTAACTAAAACTCTAAAATAAAACTCTAATCTAAAACTATAAACTCTAAACTGAAACTCTTAACTAAAACTAAACTAAAGATCTAAACTAAAGCTCCTAACTAAAACTAAACTAAACTATAACTCTAACTGAAACTCTAAGATAAGACTCTAAACTAAAACTCTAAATTCTCAACTAAAACTAAACTAAACTATAATTATAACTAGAAATCTAAGCTAAGACTCTAAACTAAAACTCTTAACTAAAACTAAACTATAACTCTAACTAAAACTATAAGCTAAGACTCTAAACTAAAACTGTAAGCTATGACTCTAAAGTGAAACTCTAACTCTAAACTAAAACTCTTAACTAAAACTAAACTACAACTCTAAACTAAACTATAACTAAACTAAACTATAACTCTAACTAACACTCTAAGCTAAGACTCTAAACTAAAACGCCAAACTCTAAACTAAGACTGTAGGCTAAAACTCTAAACTAAAACTCTTAGCTATAACTAAACTACAAATCCAAAAAACTCTTAACTAAAACTAAAATAAGATATAACTCTAACTAAAATTCTAATCGCTGAGACTCTAACTTTAAACTCTCGACTGTATACTACAACTAAACTAAAATATAACTCTAACTAAAACTGTAAGTTAATACCAAACTAAAACTCTAAACTATAACTCTTATCTAAAACTAAACAGCAACTCTAAACTAAACCTCTTAACCAAAACCAAACTATAACTCTAACTGAAACTCTAAGATAAGACTCTAAACTAAAATTCTAAATTCTCAACTAAAACTAAACTAAACTATAACTTTAACTAAAACTCTAAGCTAAGACTCTAAACTAAAACTCTTAACTAAAACTAAACTATAACTCTAACTAAAACTCTAAGCTAAAATTCTAAGCTAAAACTCTGAGCTAAGACTCTAAACTGAAACACTAACTATAAACTAAAAACCTAAACTAAAATTAAACTATAACTCTAAACTAAACTATAACTAAACTAAACTAAACTATAACTCTAACTGACACTCCAAGATAAGACTCTAAACTGAAACTCTAAACTCTAAACTAAGACTAGGTTAAAACTCTAAACTAAAACTCTTAACTAAAACTAAACTACAAGTCCAAAAAACTCTTAACTAAAACTAAAATAAAATATAACTCTAACTAAAACTCTAAGAACTGAGACGTTAACTTAAAACTCTAGATTCCAAACTACAACTAAACTTAACTATAACTCTAACTAGAAAGGTAACTTAATACCAAACTAAAACTCTTATCTAAAACTAAACAGCAACTCTAAAGTAAACCTCTTAACTAAAACTAAACTAAACTATAACTCTAACTAAAACTCTAAGCTAAGACTCTAAGTTAAAACTCTAAACTCTAAAACTCTTAAATGTAACCAAACTACAATTCTAAGCTAAAACTCTTAAATAAAACTAAAGTAAACTATAACTCTAACTAAAACTCTAAGCTAACACTCTAAACTAAAACTCTAAACTCTAAAACTCTTAACTTAAACTAAAACTTTAGGGTAAAACTCTATACTAAAACTAAACTAACACTCTAAACTATAACTCTAACTAAAACTCTAAGCTAAGAATATAAACTAAATCTCTTAACCAAAACTAAACTAAACTATAACTCTAACTAAAACTCTAAGCTAAGACTCGAAACTAAAACTCTAAACTAAAACTCTTAACTAAAACTAAACTACAAATCTAAACTAAAACTCTTAACTAAACTAAACAACAAGTCTAACTAAAAACTTTAAGCTAAGACTCTAAGCTAAAACTCTAAACTAAAACTCTTAACTAGACTAAAATATAACTCTAACTAAAACTTTAAGCTAAGACTCTAAACTAAAGCTCTAAACTCTAAACTAAAACTCTTAACTAAAAACTAAACTACAACTTTAAACTAAAAATCTTAACTAAACAAAATTATAACCCTAACTAAAACTATACGCTAAGACTCTAAACTAAAACTCTAAACTCTAAACTAAACTCTTAACTAAAACTAAACTACAACTCTAACTAAAACTGTAAACTAAGACTGTAAGATAAAACTCTAAACTCTAAAGTAAAACTCTTAATTAAAACTAAACTACAACTCTAAGATAAGACTCTAAGCTATAACTCTAAACTCTAATATAAAACTCTTAACTAAAACTAAACTACAGCTCTAAACTAAAACTCTCAACTAAAACTAAACTAAACTGTAAGTGTAACAAAAAACTCTAAGCTAAGAATCTAGGCTAAAACTCTAAACTAAAGCTGTTAAGTAAAACTAAACTACAAGTCTAAACTAAAACTCTTAACTAAGACTAAAGTAAAATATAACTCTAACAAAAACTTTAAGAGCTGAAACTCTAACTTAAAACTCTAGATTCTAAACTAAAACTAAACTAACCTATAACTCTACCTAAAACTCTAAGCTATGACTCTAAGCTAATACTCTAAACTCTAAACTAAAACTCTAAACTAAAACTAAACAACAACTCTAAACTAAAACTCTTAATTAAAACTAAACTAAACTACAACTCTAACTAAACTCTTAACTAAAACAAAACTAATCTATAACTAACTAAAACTCTAAGCTAAGACTCTAAACTAAAACTCTAAACTCTATACAAAAAATCTTAAGTAAAACTAAACTAAACTATAACTCTAACTAAAACTCTAAGCTAATACTTCTAAACTAAAATAAACTCTAAACTAAAACCCTTAACTAAAACTAAACTACAACTCTAAGCTAAAACTCTTAACTAAAACTAAACTAAACTATAACTATAACTAAAACTCTAAGCTAAGACTCTAAACTAAAACTCTAAACTCTAAGCTATAACTCTTAACTAAAACTAAACTATAACTCTAAACTAAAATTAACTAAACTATAGCTCCACTTAAACTCTAAGCTAAAACCATAAACTAAAACTCTTAACTAAAACTAAACTTCAACTCTAAATTAAAACTCTTAATTAAAACTAAACTAAACTATAAGTCTAACTAAACCTCTAATATAAGACTCTAAGCTAAAACTCTAAAGTCTAAACCAAAACTCTTAACTAAAACTAAACTACAACTCTAAACTAGAACTCTTAACTAAAACTAAACTAAACCTCTTAACTAAAACTCTTAACTAATACTAAACGAAACTATAAGTGTAACTAAAAACTCTAAGCTAAGACTCTAGGTTAAAACTCTAAACTAAATCTCTTAACCAAAACTAAACTACAAGTCCAAAAAACTCTTAACTAAAACTAAAATAAAATATAACTCTAACTAAAACTCTAAGAGCTGACCCTCTAACTTAAAATTCTAGACTCTAAACTAAAACTAAAATTAACTATAACTCTAACTAAAACTGTAAGTTAATACCAAACTAAAACTCTTATCTAAAACTAAACAGCAACTCTAAACTAAACCTCTTAACTAAAACTAAACTAAACTATAACTCTAACTAAAACTCTAAGCTAAGACTCTAAGGAAAAACTCTAAACGCTAAAACTCTTAACTATAACTAAACTACAACTCTAAACTAAAACTCTTATATAAAACTAAAGTAAACTATAACTCTAACTAAAACTCTAAGCTAAGACTCTATACTAAAACTCTAAACTCTAAAACTCTTAACTTAAACTAAACTACGTACATTTTAAACTAAAACTTTAGTGTAAAACTCTATACTAAAACTAAACTAACACTCTAAACTATAACTCTAACTAAAAATCTAAGCTAAGAATATAAACTAAATCTCTTAACCAAAACTAAACTAAACTATAACTCTGACTAAAACTCTAAGCTAAGACTCGAAACTAAAACTCTAAATTCTAAACTAAAACTCTTAACTAAAACTAAACTACAAATCTAAACTAAAACTCTTAACTAAACTAAACCACAATTCTAACTAAAAACTTTAAGCTAAGAATATAATCTAAAACTCTAAACTAAAACTCTTAACTAGACTAAACTATAACTCTAACCAAAACTCTAAGCTCTGACTCTAAACTGAAGCTCTAAACTCTAAACTAAAACTCTTAACTAAAACTAAACTATAAATCTAAACTAAAACTCTTGACTAAAACGAAACTAAATTAGAACTCTAACTGAAATTCTAAGCTAAGACTCTAAACTAAAACTCTAAACTCTAAACTAAAACTCTTAACTAAAACTAAACTACAACTCTAAACTAAAACTCTAAACTAAGACTGTAAGCTAAAACTCTAAACTCTAAAGTAAAACTCTTAATTAAAACTAAACTACAACTCTAAGATAAGACTCTAAGCTATAACTCTAAACTCTAAACTAAAACTCTTAACTAAAACTAAACTACAGCTCTAAACTAAAACTCTCAACTAAAACTAAACTAAACTATAAGTGTAACTAAAAACTCTAAGCTAAGAATCTAGGCTAAAACTCTAAACTAAAGCTGTTAAGTAAAACTAGACTACAAGTCTAAACTAAAACTCTTAACTAAGACTAAAATAAAATATAACTCTAACAAAAACTTTAAGAGCTGAAACTCTAACTTAAAACTCTAGACTCTAAACTAAAACTAAACTAAACTATAACTCTAACTAAAACTCTAAGCTAAAAATAAACAACAACTATAAACTAAAACTATTAACTAAAACTAAACTATAAATAAAAGTTCAAATAGGGATAAAATCCTTTTAATCGACAGTGTTTTTTATAAAAGTGATAGAAATTCACAAAAATACCAGATATTTGGGTCCCATATACAGTGACCGTCATCAGTGGTAAAACATCAGTAATCAGGAGTTTTACTACTGATGACGGTCACTGTATATGTGACCGAAATATCTGATATTTTTGTGAATTTCTATCACTGTTATAAAAAACACTGTCTATTAAAAGGATTTTATCCCTATTTGAACTTTTATTTATCGTCATGGAAAGGCAGTGTGGTCTCCGAAATTATCTAAAACTAAACTAAACTATAACTCTAGCTAAACTCTTAACTAAAACAAAACTATTCTATATCTAACTAAAACTCTAAGCTAAGACTCTAAACTAAAACTCTAAAATCTAAACAACAACTCTTAACTAACACTAAACTAAACTATAACTCTAACTAAAACTCTAAGCTAAGACTTCTAAACTAAAATAAACTCTAAACTAAAACCCTTAACTAAAACTAAACTACAACTCTAAGCTAAAACTCTTAACTAAAACTAAACTAAAGTATAACTCTAATTAAAACTCTAAGCTAAGACTCTAAACTAAAACTCTAAACTCTAAGCTATAACTCTTAACTAAAACTAAACTATAACTCTAAACTAAAATTAACTAAACTATAGCTCCACTAAAACTCTAAGCTAAAACCATAAACTAAAACTCTAAATTCTAAACTAAAACTCTTAACTAAAACTAAACTTCAGCTCTAAACTAAAACTCTTAATTAAAACTAAACTAAACTATAAGTCTAACTAAAACTCTAATATAAGACTCTAAGCTAAAACTCTAAAGTCTAAACTAAAACTCTTAACTAAAACTAAACTACAACTCTAAAGTAGAACTCTTAACTAAAACTAAACTAAAACTCTAAACTAAAACTCTTAGCTAATGCTAAACTAAACTATAAGTGTAACTAAAAACTCTAAGCTAAGACTCTAGGTTAAAACTCTAAACTAAAACTCTTAACTAAAACTAAACTACAAATCCAAAAAACTCTTAACTGAAACTAAACTAAAATATAACTCTAACTAAAACTCTAAGAGCTGAGACTCTAACTTAAAACTCTAGACTCTAAACTACAACTAAACTAAACTATAACTCTAACTAGAACTGTAACTTAATACCAAACTAAAACTCTTATCTAAAACTAAACAGCAACTCAAAACTAAAACTAAACTAAACTATAACTCTAACTAAAACTCTAAGCTAAACTCTAAGGTAAAACTCTAAACTCTAAAACTCTTAACTATAACTAAACTGAAACTCTAAACTAAAACTCTTATATAAAACTAAAGTAAACTATAACTCTAACTAAAACTCTATACTAAAACTAAACTAACACTCTAAACTATAACTCTAACTAAATCTCTAAGCTAAGAATATAAACTAAATCTCTTAACCAAAACTAAACTCAACTATAACTCTAACTACAACTCTAAGCTAAGACTCGAAACTAAAACTCTAAACTATAAACTAAAACTCTTAACTAAAACTAAACTACAAATCTAAACTAAAACTCTTAACTAAACTAAACCACAAGTCTAACTAAAAACTTTAAGCTAAGACTCTAAGCTAAAACTCTAAACTAAAACTCTTAACCAGACTAAAATATAACTCTAACCAAAACTCTAAGCTCTGAATCTAAACTAAAACTCTAAACTCTAAACTAAAACTCATAACTACAAATAAACTACAACTCTAAACTAAAAATATTGACTAAAACTAAACTAAACTATAAGTCTAACTAAAACTTTACGCTAATACTCTAAACTAAAACTTTAAACTATAAACTAAAACTCTTAACTAAAACTAAACTACAACTCTAACTAAAACTGTAAACTAAGACTGTAAGCTAAAACTCTAAAATCTAAAGTAAAACTCTTAATTAAAACTAAACTACAACTCTAAGATAAGACTCTAAGCTATAACTCTAAACTCTAAACTAAAACTCTTAACTAAAACTAAACTACAGCTCTAAACTAAAACTCTCAACTAAAACTAAAACTAAACTATAAGTGTAACTAAAAACTCTAAGATAAGAATCTAGGCTAAAACTCTAAGCTAAAGCTGTTAAGTAAAACTAAACTACAAGTCTAAACTAAAACTCTTAACTAAAACTAAAATAAAATATAACTCTAATAAAAATTTTAAGAGCTGAAACTGTAACTTAAAACTCTAGACTCTAAACTAAAACTAAACTAACCTATAACTCTACCTAAAACTCTAAGCTATGACTCTAAGCTAATACTCTAAACTCTAAACTAAAACTAAACAACAACTCTTAACTAAAACTAAACTAAACTATAATTCTAACTAAACTCTTAACTAAAACTAAACTAATCTATAACTAACTAAAACTCTAAGCTAAGACTCTAAACCAAAACTCTAAACTCTAAACAAAACTCTTAACTAAAACTAAACCAAACTATAACTCTAACTAAAACTGTAAGCTAAGACTCTAAACTAAAAAAAGCTCTAAACTAAAACTCTTAACTAAAACTAAACTACAGTTCTAAGCTAAAACTCTTAACTAAAAGTAAAATAAAGTATAACTCTAATAAAACTCTAAGCTAAGACTCTAAACTAAAACTCTAAGCTCTAAACTAAAACTCTTAACTTAAACTAAACTATAACTCTAAACTAAAATTAACTAAACTATAGCTCTAACTAAAACTATAAGCTAAAACCCTAAACTAAAACTCTAAACTCTAAGCTAAAACTCTTAACTAAAACTAAACTTCAACTCTAAACTAAAACTCTTAACTAAAACTAAACTAAACTATAAGTCTAACTAAAACTTTCAGATAAGACTCTAAGCTAAAACTCTAAAGTCTAAACTAAAACTCTAAACTAAAACTCTTAACTAAAACTAAACCAAAACTCTTAACTAATACTAAACTAAACTATAAGCGTATATAAAAACTCTAAGCTAAGACTCTAGGTTAAAACTCTAAACTAAAACTCTTAACTAAAACTAAACTACAAGTCCAAAAAACTCTTAACTGAAACTAAAATAAAATATAACTCTAACTAAAACTCTAAGAACTGAGACTCTAACTTAAAACTCTAGATTCCAAACTACAACTAAACTAAACTATAGCTCTAACTAAAACTGTAACTTAATACCAAAGTAAAACTCTAAACTAAAACTCTTATCTAAAACTAAACAGCAACTCTAAACTAAACCTCTTAACTAAAACTAAACTCTAACTAAAACTCTAAGCTAAGACTCTAAGGTAAAACTCTAAACTCTAAAACTCTTAACTGTAACCAAACTACAATTCTAAGCTAAAACTCTTAAATAAAACTAAAGTAAACTATAACTCTAACTAAAACTCTAAGCTAAGACTCTAAACTAAAACTCTAAACTCTAAAACTCTTAACTATAACTAAACTACACTTTAAACTAAAACTTCAGGTTAAAACTCTAAACCAAAACTAAACTAACACTCTAAACTATAACTGTATCTAAAACTCTAAGCTAAGAATATAAACTAAATCTCTTAACCAAAACTAAACTAAACTATAACTCTGACTAAAACTCTAAGCTAAGACTCGAAACTAAAACTCTAAATTCTAAACTAAAACTCTTAACTAAAACTAACTGCAAATCTAAACTAAAACTCTTAACTAAAACTAAACTAAACCATAAGTCTAACTAAAAACTCTAAGCTAAGACTCTAAGCTAAAACTCTAAACTAAAACTCTTAACTAGACTAAACTATAACTCTAACTAAAACTCTAAGCTATGACTCTAAAATAAAACTTTAAAATCTAAATATCTTAATTATATCTAAAATACAACTTTAAACTAAAAATCTAACTAAAACTCTAAGCTAAGACTCTAAAGTAAAACACTAAACTCTAAACTTTTAACTAAAACTAAACTACAACTCTAAACTAAAACTCTTAACTAAAACTAAACTAAACTATAACTCTAACTAAAACTCTAAGCTAAGACTCTAGGCTAAAACTCTGAACTCTAAAAATATTTACTAAACTAAAACTTCAAACTAAAACTAAACTAAACTATAACTCTAACTAAAACTCTAAACTAAAACTCTTAACTAAAACTAACCCAAACTATAACTATAGCTAAAACTCTAAGCTAAGACTCGAAACTAAAACTCTTAACTATAACTAAACTAAAACTACAACTCTAACTAAAACTCTAAACCAAAACTATAAACTATAAACTAAAATTTTTAACTAAAACTAAACTACAGCTCTAAACTAAAACTCCTAACTAAAACTAAACTAAACTAGAACTCTAACTAAAACTCTAAGCTAAGACTCTAAACTAAAACTCTAAACTCATAACTAAAACTTATATAAAACTATAACTCTAACTAAAACTCTAACTTAAACTCTAAAATAAAACTATAAACTCTAAACTAAAACTCTTAACTTGTGATTTGGTATTTTTAATTATGCTGGTTCATGATTTTACTTGTTCGAAACTCTGTTGTTTCTTGCTTTCTTTGCTAGGTTTCTTCTCATATCGTGTGTGTGTTGTTGGAAAAGTTTTAAACTTGTTCCCTTCTTTAGCTGAAAAACCTTTTCTGTTTGTTAATTTCTATGTCTCAAGCGCGCAAAAAAGTATAAAAAATGGGGGGGGGCAAAAAGTGGCGGGGTGCAAAGAGTATGGGGGGGTCCTTGGGGGTTGGGGTAGGGGACCATACAACACTGTTCAAATGGAACTTATATATTATAATGGCCACAGAGTTTCACCCCAAATCATCCTCTAAAATGTCTCGAACTGTTTCACCCAAATAGTCCCTAAAATGTCGATTAACTTGTTTCGCTCAAATAATCATCTAAATGTAATTTCTGAATGTTCCTTTTGTTTTGGCATCCCTGTACTGTCATATTCGAAAGTCTCAGGAACCCATTTCCCGCGTTAAATATATTCAATTTGTCTTGATCTTGTTTGAATTTCTGAAAATATATCTAAGGTGATCCTAGTTACACTATTAAGGCTTCGAAAGAATATGAATATTTATCTCTCAGACCAAAGACCAGAGAAGCCTTTTAGTTTCTTATTTCCCCTTATGATACATTAGAATTCCCCGTCGATTATGCAAATCAATTTCCCAGAAATCTAGTCTGGTCTTGTCCCCTTCGTAGATCAGTAGCATTGTCTATGTGGTTAGGTACAGTTAGACTAGCTCTTATCTGGCAATGATGTCAATCTCGTCCCGGAGTAATAGGCTTAGAAACGTCAAACAAGTTGACCAACAAACAGAACAGAACTATGAAACAACATCAAATCATATAACCATAAAACCATATAACCATCAACAAACAGAACCATGAAACAACATCAAATCCCATAACCATCAAATCATATAACCATATAACCATCAAACCATATAACCATCAACAAACAGAACCATCAAACCATATAACCTACAAACATTATAACCACCAAACTCTTATCTGGCAATGATGTAAATCTCGTCCAGTATTCTAAGTCTCTGATTGGCCAATAGACAGGCATGTCATCTTGTACCGTTAAACTCCATTATAGTTGGCAGCAGACGGTCCCTTCCGCGGTGATACCTGGCTCCCTACTCTTAAGTTAATGCAGGGTTTGATTTGGCTCACCGTACATGAATAATTAAATAATTTGCATATTAATTTTACTTTTTTTGGCTAAATAGTTTTTCAAAAGTTGTTTCATTTTATTTACGAACGTTTTTGCAGATAGAAGCTTGACAACCTCTACCTTACAGTTCTCTGATTTGCTTCTCTACTGACTACTTTAAACGGCTAGATACAGTTTGAAGACATTCATGAAACGTTCACTTGTTCTTTGTTCATAAGTAATGCGCGAAATTTAGACACAGAAATTAAATTTTGGATGAATCTACAGAATTTAAACTTTGTTTCTTTTTAAGCCTTTTTTCTCATATTTTTTATTATTTTTGCGGATCGAGTTCAGAAGGACATTTGAGGTGAAGTTTTATTTTTAAGGTGGATTTGAAAAATTAAATAAAGTTATTAATTGAAATGAGAGCAACTCATGTAAATTTGGAGTAATATTATTTCCTTTCAGTTAGACATGGATAGTAGGGTGTTCTTGGGAATTATCTGTCTATAGGCTACAAGTGGTAAGAGACAAAATTTATTTTTAATTATTCTCATTGTATTTTGGAAAAAAATATTACCATATTTAAACCTTTATTATTTCTTTTCAGTTAGACATGGATAGGTAGGGTGTTCTTAGGAATTATCTGTGTATAGACTACAAGTGGTAAAAGACAAACTTTATTTTAAATTATTTCTTTTTATATTTTGGAAAAAAATATTAGAATATTAAACCCTTTATTATTTCCTATCAGTTAGACACGGAAAGGTAGGGTGTTCTTAGGAATTATCTGTATATAGACTGCAAGTATTAAAAGACAAACTTGATTTTTAAATTATTCTTTTCGTATTTTGGAAAAAATTTTTGCATATTTAACCCTTTATTATTTCCTTTCAGGAATTTTTTGTCTTCAGACCACAAGTGGTAAAAGACAAACTTTATTTTTAAATTATTTGTTTTGTATTTTGGAAAAAAATATTAGCATATTTAACCCTTTATTATTTCCTTTCAGTTAGACATGGAAAGGTAGGGTGTTCTTAGGAATTATCTGTGTATAGACTACAAGTGGTAAAAGACAAACTTTATTTTTAAATTATTCTTTTTGTATTTTGGAAAAAAATATTAGCCTATTTAACCCTTCATTATTTCCTTTCAGTTAGATATGGAAAGGTAGGGTGTTCTTAGGAATTATCTGTTTGTAGACTACAAGTGGTGAAAGACATACTTTATTCTAAAATTATTCTTTTTGTATTTTGGAAAAAATATTAGCACATTTAACCCTTTATTATTACCTTTCAGTTAGACATGGAAAGGTAGGGTGTTCTTAGAAATTATCTGTCTACAGACTACAAGTGGTAAAAGACATACTTTGTTTTTAAATTATTCTTTTTGTATTTTGGAAAAAAATATTAGCATATTTAACCCTTTATTATTAACTTTCAGTTAGACATGGAAAGGTAGTGTGTTCTTAGGAACTATCTTTCTGTAGACTACAAGTGGTAAAAGACAAACTTTATTTTTAATTATTCTTATTCTGTTTTGGAAAAAAAATATTACCATGTTTAACCCTTTATTGTTTCCTTTCAGTTAGACATGGAAAGGTAGGGTGTTCTTAGGAATTATTTGTGTATAGCCTACAAGTGGTAAAAGACAAACGTTATTTTCAAATTATTTCTTTATATATTTTGGAGAAAAGTATGAGAATATTTAACCCTTTATTATTTCTTTTCAGTTAGACATGGAAAGGCTGGGTGGTCTTAGGAATTATCTGTCTATTGACTACAAGTATTAAAAAACAAACTTGATTTTTAAGTTATTCTTTTTGTATTTAGAAAAAAGAATTAGCATATTTAACCCTTTATTATTTCCTTTCAGTTAGACATGGAAAGGTAAGGTGTTCTTAGGAATTATCTGTGTATAGACTACAAGTGGTAAAAGACAAACTTTATTTTTAAATTATTTGTTTTGTATTTTGGAAAAAAATATTAGCATATTTGACCCTTTATTGTTTCCTTTCAGTTAGACATGGAAAGGTAGGGTGTTCTTAGGAATTATCTGTCTGTAGAGTACAAGTGATGAAAGACATTCTTTATTTTTAAATTATTCTTTTTGTATTTTGGAAAAAATATTAGCATATTTAACCCTTTACTGTTTCATTTTAGTTAGACATGGAAAGGTAGGGTGTTTTTAGGAATTATCTGTGTTTAGACTACAAATGCTAAAAGAAAAACTTTATTTTAAATTATTCTTTTTGTATTTTGAAAAAATATTAGCATATTTAAACCTTTATTATTTCCTTTCAGTTAGACACGGAAAGGTAGGGTGTTCTTAGGAATTATATTTCTATATACTACAAGTGGTAAAAGACAAAATTTATTTTTAACTTATGCTTTTTGTATTTTGGAAAAAAATACTAGCATATTTAACACTTTATTATTTCCTTTCAATGAGACATGTAAAGGTAAGGTGTTCATAGGAATTATCTGTCTCTAGACTACAGGTGGTTAAAGACAAACATTATTTTAAATTATTCTTTTTTGTATTTTGGAAAAAATATTAGCATATTTAACCCTTTACTGTTTCATTTTAGTTAGACATGGAAAGGTAGGGTGTTTTTAGGAATTATCTGTGTTTAGACTACAAATGGTAAAAGAAAAACTTTATTTTAAATTATTCTTTTTGTATTTTGAAAAAATATTAGCATATTTAAACCTTTATTATATCCTTTCAGTTAGACACGGAAAGGTAGGGTGTTCTTAGGAATTATATTTCTATATACTGCAAGTGGTAAAAGACAAAATTTATTTTTAACTTATTCTTTTTGTATTTTGGAAAAAAATACTAGCATATTTAACACTTTATTATTTCCTTTCAATGAGACATGTAAAGGTAAGGTGTTCATAGGAATTATCTGTCTCTAGACTACAAGTGGTTAAAGACAAACTTTATTTTAAATTATTCTTTTTTGTATTTTGGAAAAAATGTTAGCACATTTAACCTTTTATTATTTCGTTTCAGTTAGATAAGGAAAGATAGGTGTTCCTAGGAATTATCTGTTTATAGACTACAAGTGGTAAAAGACAAACTTTATTTTTTAAATTTTCTTAAAAAAACTCAAATTTCTCTTAGAAGTAATAAGTATTTTCTTACCAGTAACAAATTTTTTCTAAAAGTATCAACCTTTCTCTCAATGATAATAAATTTCTCTTAAAAGTAACAATTTGTCGTCAATGATAACTAGTCAAACAGTTCGTGGTAACGAACTGTAAGTAAGGAGCGACCCGGCTCAATGGTAACCGAAACTCTAGAAAACGGGTTTTTGATACCAATAGATACATCAAAAGAATCAGATTTTAGTTCTGATTTCAAATATATACGTTTCATCAAGTTAATCTTACCCATCAAAAGTTACGCGCCTGAGAAAATTTGGCTGATTTTCAAAAAAAGGGGGAAAGACCCCCTAAAAGTTATAGAACCTCAATGAAAATCACACCATCATTTTCAGCGTATCAGAGAACCCTACTGTAGAGGTTTCAAGCTCCTATCTAGAAAAATGTGGAATTTTACATTTTTTACCAGAAGAAAGATCACGGATGCGTGTTTATTTGTTTGTTTTTTTTTCCCCAGGAGTGATCGTATCGACCCAGTGGTCCTAGAATATCGTGGGAGGGCTCATTGGAACGGAAATTAAAAGTTCTAGTGTCCTTTTAAGTGGCAAAAGGCAACTAGGCCCCCTCCCACGTTTTTTTTTTATTTCCAAAAGTCACCCGATCAAAATTTTGAGATAGCCCATTTTGTTCAGCATGGTCGAAAATATAATAAATATGTCTTTTAGGATGACTTAATCCCCCGAAGTTCCCAGAGGGAGGGCTAAAAGTTATGAACTTTACCCAATGTTAACATATAGTATTGGTTATTGGGAAGTATACAGAAGTTTTCAGGAGGTTTTTTTTTCTCGCAGTGGGAGGGAAGGGTGGGTCGGTGGTTATGTTGGAGGATCTGTTCATGAAGGAAGTTTTCATGGGGGAAGGGAAATTGCCATGAAGGGGGCGCCAGACTTACCAGCATCATTTATTGGTTATTGGGAAGTATACAACCATTTTCAGGAAGGATTTTTTCTGGAGGGGGGGGCTAGAGGAGGGGGTTACTCTGGAGAATATTTCCGTGGAGGATGTTTCTTTGGGGTAAGGGACATTTCTATGAAGGGGGCGCCGGATTTCCAAGAATAATTTAAAAAACGATCAGAAATTAAATAAAAAAAAAACAAGTTTTTAGAACTTAAAACGAACAGAAATTATAACGTATGTGAGGTTGTTCTCCCCCAAGTCAATACCTCGCTCTTTACGCTACAGTTTTTTTTAGTGCTTTCAAAAGAGCTATATATTATAATGAAACAGCATTTGTGATTCTTGGGTTTGTTAACAAAATTTTTTTTTTAACTTTTAACTTATAGTGCGTGGTCTTGAATACGGGGAGAACCCCTTCGTATGCGTAATAACATATACGTAATAAAAAAAACAATAAAAAAACAAGCGATACGGCTCAATAGTAATCGAAACTTTTAAAAACGGAATTTTGATGTCAATAAATGTATCAAAAGAATGTGTTTATAGTGCTGATTCTAAATATATAAATTTTATTAAGTTTAGTATTACTCATCAAAGGCTACGAGCCTGAGAAAATTTACCCGATTTTTTAAAGGGGGGAAACATCCCCTACAAGTGAAAGAATTTTAATGAAAATCACACCGTCAGATTCAGCGTATCAGAAAACCCTATTACATAGGTTTCAAGCTCATATCTGCAAAAATCTGCAACTTTGTATTTTTTGCCAGAAGAAAAATATACGAATATAGAAGTTAGTTACGTAAGTTAATTTGTAAAGACATCCATTTAGCAAAAGAAAAGTAAAATTTTTATGCAAATAAAAGCTGCATTAACTAAAAAACGATCAGAAATTAAATAAAAAAAACAAGTTTTTTAAACTGAAAGTAACGAGCGACATTAAAACTTAAAACGAACAGAAATTATTCCGTATATGAAAGGGGCTGTCCCCTCCTCAACGCTTCGCTCTTTACACTAAAGTTTAACTCTGTCTCACAACTTTATTTTTTAAAACAATACAAAACTTTAGTGTAAAGATCGAGGCGTTGAGAAGGGGACAGCCCCTTTCATATACGGAATAATTTCTGTTCGTTTTAAGTTTTAAGGTCGCTCCTTAGTTTCAGTTTAAAAAACTTGTTTTTTCTATTTAATTATAAGTTAGAAGTAACAAGTTTTCTGTCAAAGATATCAAATTTTTCTTAGAAGTGGCAATTTTTTGTTATGATAACAAGTTTTTTGACAGAAGTTGTAACATTTCCTTAATACTAACAAATTTTCTCTTCGAAGTATCAACATTTTCCATTAATACTAATAAACTTTTTAATTATCACACTCAAATTTCTCTTACAAGTAACATATATTTTCATAACAGTAGTAAATTTCTTCTAATAGCGCCAAGTTGTCCGTCAAAGATAACAAATTTCTCATAGAAGTAACAATTTTTCGTCACTGATAACAAGCTATCTGTTAGATGTAACAAGTTTTCTGTCAATGATACCACATTTTTCTTAGAAGTACCAACATTTTCGTTGTGATAACAAGTTTTCTGTCAGAAGAAGCAAGTCCTTCTTATCCCTAACAAATTTTTTCCGTCGAAGTAACAACTTATTTCTTAATACTAATTAACTTTAACTTAACACACTTAAATTTTCTTTGCAGTAACAGATTTCTTCTAATAGCTCCAAGTCTTCCATCAAGCATAATAAATTTCTCTTAAAAGTGACAATTTTTGTCAATGATAACAATTTTTCTGTTAGAAGTAGGTTTTCAGTCAAAGATACCAATTTTTTCATAGAAGTAAATTTTTTTTTCGTTTATGTTAACTAGTTTTCTATCACATATAGCAAGTTTTCCCGAACACTAACAAATTTTCTCATCGGAGTAACAACTTTTTCGTTAATACTAACAAACTTTTACTTAACACGCTCAAATTTCTCTTAGAAGTAGTAGGTATATTCTTAACAGTAACGAATTTTTTCTAAAACCATCAACCTTTCCGTCAATGATAATAAATTTCTCTTAGAAGTTATAATTCTTCGTCAATGACAACTAGTTACTAGTTACATAACAAATTTTTTCTTCGAAGTATCAACATTTTCCATTAATACTGACAAACTTTTACTTAACACACTCAAATTTCTCCTAGAAGTAACAGGTCTTTTCTTAAAAGTAACAAAGTTCTTCTAATAGCACCAAATGTTCCGTCAAAGATAACACATTTCTCATAGAATTAACAATTTTTATAACTGATAACAAGTTATCTGTTAGAATTACAAGTTTTCTGTCAATGATACCACATTTTTCTTAGAAGTAACAATTTTTTCGTTATGATAAAAATTTTTCTGTCAGAAGTAGCAAATTTTCCTTATCACTATCAAGTTTTCTCCATCAAAGCAACAACTTATTTCTTAATACTAATAAACTTTTACTTAACGCACTTAAATTTTCTTTGCAATAACAAATATCTTCTAATAGCACCAAGTGTTCCATCAAAGATAATAAACAAGTTTTAGGACAGAAGTAGCAAGTTTTCCTTAACACTAACAAATTTTCTCTTCGAAGTACCAACATTTTCCATTAATACTAACAAACTTTTATTTAACACACTCAAATTTCTCTTAGACGTAATAGATATATTCTTAACAGTAACAAATTTCTTCTAATAGCACCAAGTTTTCCATCAAAGATAACTAATTTCTCATAGAAGTAACAATATTTCGTCGCTGATAACAAGTTATCTGTTAGAATTAATAAGTTTTCTGTCAATTATACCGAATTTTTCTGAGAAGTAACAATTTTTTCGTTATGATAACAATTTTTCACAATTTTCAAAATTTTTTAAAAATTGTTCTGATGGAAGTACAAGGTTTTGACTCAAAACCTTCTAAAAAATTTGTTATTGATAAGAAAACTTGCCATTTCTGACAGAAAACTTGTTATCATAACGAAAAAATTTTTACTTCTAAGACAAATTTGGTATCATTGACAAAAATCGTCACTTTTAAGAGACATTTATTATCTTTGATGGAAAACTTGGTGCTATTAGAAGATATTTGTTACTGCAAAGAAAATTTAAGTGCTTTAAGTAGAAGTTTATCAGTATTAAAGAATAAGTTGTTACTTCGATGGAGAAAACTTGTTAGTGATAAGGAAAATTTGCTGCTTCTGACAGAAAAATTGTTATCATAACGAAAAAATTGTTACTTCTAAGAAAAATTTGGTATCATTGACAGAAAACTTGTTAATTCTAACAGATAACTTGTTATCAGTGATAAAAAATTGTTACTTCTATGAGAAATTTGTTATCTTTGATGGAACAATTGGTGCTATTAGAAGAACTTTGTTACTTTTAAGAAAAGACCTGTTACTTCTAGGAAAAATTTGAGTGTGTTAAGTAAAAGTTTGTCAGTATTAATGGAAAATGTTTATACTTCGAAGAGAAAATTTGTTAGTGTTAAGGATATCTTGCTACTTCTTGCAGAAAACTTGTTATCATAACGAAAAAATTGCTTTGACGGAAAACTTGGGACTATTAGAAGAAGTTTGTTACTGTTAAGAAAATATCTGGTACTTCTAAGAGAAATTTGAGTGTGTTAAGTAAAAGCTTATTAGTATTATTGGAAAGTGTTAATACTTCGAAGAGAAAACTTATTAATGTTAACGAAATCTTGCTATTTCTGGCAGAAAACTTGTTATCATAACAAAAAATTGCTTTTACGGAAAACTTGGTGCTATTAGAAGAAATTTTTTACTGTTAAGAAAATACCTGTTACTTCTAAGAGACTTTTGAGGGTGTTAAGTAAAGTTTGTCAGTATTAATGGAACATGTTGATACTTCGAAGAGAAAATTCGTTAGTGTTAAGGGAATCTTGCTACTTCTGGCAGAAAACTTGTTATCATAACGGAAAAATTGTTAATTCTAAGAAAAATGAGGTATCATTGACAGAAAACTTGTTACATCTAACCTATAACTAGTTATCATTGACGAAAAATTGTTACTTTTAAGAGAAATTTATTATCATTGACGGAAAGGTTGGTGCTCTTAGAAAAAATATGTCACTGTTAAGAAAATACCTATTGCTTCTAGGAGAAATTTGAGTGTCTTATGTAAAAGTTTGTTAATATTAAGGGAAAATGTTGATACTTCGAAGAGAAAATTTTTTAGTTTTACAGAAATCTTGCTACTTCTGTCAAAATTTTGTTATCATAATGAAAAAATTGTTACTTCTAAGAAAATTTGGAATCATTGACAGGTAAATAGTTATTTCTAACAGATAACTTGTTATCATTGACGAAAAATAAAAGTTTGTGTTATTGGAAAAAATTTGTTACTGTTAAGAAAATACCTATTACTTCTTTGAGAAATTTGAGTTTGTTAGTATTAAGGGAAAATGTTGATACTTCGAAGAGAAAATTTGTTAGTGTTCAGGTAATCTTGCTACTTATGTCAGAAAACTTGTTATCCTAATGAAAAAAATGTTACTTCTAAGAAAAATTTTGCATCATTTTAAGAAAACTTGTTTTTTCTAACAGATAACTTGTTATCCTTGACGAAAATAAAGGTTGATGTTATTAGAAATATTTCGTTACTGTTAAGAAAATACCTATTACTTCTAAAAGAAATTTGAGTGTGTTAAGTAAAAGTTTGTTAGTATTAAGGAAAAAATTGTTACTCAGATGAGAAACTTTGTTAGTTTAAAGGAAACCCTGCTGCTTCTGACAGAAAATTTGTTAACATAACGAAAAAATTGTTACTTCTATGAAAATTTGGTATCTTTGACAGAAAACCTTCTACTTCTAACAGAAAAGTTGTTATCATTGACAAGAATTGTCACTTTTAAGAGAAATTTGTTATCTTTGATGGAAAACTTGGTGCTATTAGAAGAAATTTGTTACTGCAAAGAAAATTTAAGTGTGTTAAGGAAATGTTTATTAGTATTAAGGAGTAAGTTGTTACTTCGATGGAGAAAATTTGTTAGTGATAAGGAAAACCTGCTACCTCTGACAGAAAATCTTGTTATCGTAACGAAAAAGTTGTAACTTCTAAGAATTTTTTTTTTCATTGTCTGAAACCTTGTTAATTCTAACAGATAACTTGTTATCAGTGACAAAAATTGTTACTTCTATGAGAAATTTTTTACCTTTGACGGAAAACTTGGTGCTATTAGAAGAAATTTGTTACTGTTAAGAAAATATCTGTCCCTTCTAAGAGAAATATGAGTGTGTTAAGTAAAAGTTTGTTAGTACTAATGGAAAATGATGATACTTCGAAGAGTAAATTTGTCAGTGTTAAGGAAATCTTGCTACTTCTGTCAGAAAACTTGTTATCATAACGAAAAAATTGTAACTTCTAATAAAAATTCGATATCTTTGACAGAAAAATTGTTACTTCTAACTGATAACTAGTTATCATTGACGAAAAATTGTTACTTTTAAGAGAAATTTATTATCATTGACGGAAAGGTTGATGCTTTTAGAAAAAATTTGGTACTATTAAGAAAATACCTATTACTTCTAAGAGAAATTTGAGTGTGTTAAGTAAAAGTTTGTTAATACTAAAGAAAAATTTGTTACTTCTATGAGAAAATTTGTTAGTCTTAAGGAAAACTTGCTACTTGTGACAGACAACTAGTTAACATAAACGACAAAAATTGTCACTTCTATGAAAAAATTGGTATCTTTGGCAGAAAACCTTCTACTTCTAACAGAAAAGTTATTATCATTGACAAAAACTGTCACTTTCAAGAGAAATTTATTATCTTTGATGGAAAATTTGGTGCTATTGGAAGAAATTTGTTACTGCAAAAAAAATTTAAGTGTGTTAAGTAAAATTTTATTAGTATTGAGGAATAATTTGTTACTTCGACGGAGAAAATTTGTTAGTGATAAAAAAAACTTGCTTCTTCTGACAGAAAATTTGTTATCATACCGAAAAAATTGTTACTTCTAAGAAAAATTTGGTATCATTCACAGAAAACTTTTTACTTCTAACAGATAACTTGTTATCAGTAACGAAAAACTGTTACTTGTAAGAGAGATTTGTTATCTTTGACGGAAGAATTTGTGCTATAAGAAGAAATTTGTTACTGCTAAGAATATATCTATTACGTCTAAGAGAAACTTGACTGTGTTAAGTGAAAGTGTGTTACTATTAAAGGAAAATGGTGGTACTTCGAAGAGAAAATTTGTTAGTGTAAAGGAAAGCTTACTACTTCTGTCAAAAAACTTGTTATCATAAACGAAAAAATTGTTACTTTAAAAAAAGTTGATATCTTTGACAGAAAACTTGTTACTTCTAACTGATAACTAGTTGTCATTGACGAAAAATTGTTACTTTTAAGAGAAATTTATTATCATTGACGGAAAGGTAGATGCTTTTAGAAAATATTTGCTAGTTTTAAGAAAATACCTATTACTTCTAAGAGAAATTTGAGTGTGTTAAGTAAATTTTAAAACAAAGTTTGTCTTTTACAACTTGTAGTCTATACACAGATAATTTCTAGGAACATCCTACCTTTCCTTGTCTAACTGAGAGGAAATAATAAATGGTTAAATATACTAATATTTTTTCAAAATACAAAAAATGGATAATTTAAAATTAAGTTTGTCTTTTACCACTTGTAGTCTAGAAACAGATAATTCCTAAGAACACCCAACCTTTCCATGTTTAACTAAAAGAAAATAATAAAAGGTTAAATATGCTAATTTTTTCTAAAATAAAAAAAGAAAAACTTAAAAATAAAGTTTGTCTTTTACCACTTGTAGTCTACAGACAGATAATTCCTATGAACACCTTACCTTTCCACGTTTAACTGAAAGAAAATAATAAAGGGTTAAATATTCTAACATTTTTTCCAAAATACAAAACAAATAATTTAAAAATAAAGTTTGTCTCTCACCACTTGTAGTCTAAACACAGATAATTCCTAAGAAGACCCTACCTTTCCTTATCTAACTGAAAGGATATGATAAACGGTTAAAAATGCTAATATTTTTTTTCAAAATACAAAATGAATAATTTAAAAATAAAGTTTGTCTTTTACCACTTATATTCTATGGACAGATCATTTCTAAGAACACCCTACCTTTCCATATCTAATTGAAAGGAAATAATAAAGGGTTAAATATTCTATTATTTTTTCCCAAATACAGAAAGAATATTTTAAAAATAAAGTTTGTCTTTTACCACTTGTAGTCCATAGACAGATAATTCCTAAGAACACCCTACCTTTCTTTGTCTAACTGAAAGGAAATAATAAAGGGTTAAATATGCTAATATTTTCTTCCAAAATACAAAACGAATAATTTAAAAATAAAGTTTGTCTTTAACCACTTGTAGTCTATACACAGATTATTCCTAAGCACACCCTACCTTTCAATGTCTAACTGAAAGGAAATAATAAAGGGTTAAATATGCTAATATTTTGTTCCAAAATACGAAACGAATAATTTAAAAATAAATTTTGTCTTTTACCACTTGTATTCTATAGACAGATAATTCCTAAGAACACCCAACACCCTACTTTTCCATGTCTAACTGAAAGGAAAGAATAAAGGGTTAAATATTCTAATATTTTTTTCCAACATACAAAAAGAATAATTTAAAAATGAATTTCGTCTTTTACCACTTGTATTTTATACACAGATAATTCCTAAGAACATCCTACCTTTCCATGTCTAACTGAAAATAAATAATAAAGGGTTAAATATGCTAATATTTTTTCCAAAATACAAAAATAATAATTTAAAAATAAAGTTTGTCCTTTACCACTTGTAGTCTATATACAGACAATTCCTAAAAACACCCTACCTTTCCATGTCTAACTGAAAGGAAATAATAAAGGGTTAAATATGCTAATATTTTTTTCCAAACTGCAAGAAGAATAATTTAAAAATAAAGCTTGTCTTTCACCACTTGTAGTCTATAGACAGATAATTCCTAAGAACACCCTACCTTTCCTCGTCTACCTGAAAGGAAATAATATTACCCCAAATTTACATGAGTGGTTCTCATTTCAATTAATAACTTTATTTTATTTTATCAAATCCACCTTAAAAATAAAACTTCACCTCAAATGTCCCTCTAAACTCGATCCGCAAAATAATAAAAACTATGAGAAAAAAGGCTTAAAATTAACAAAGTTTAAACTCTGTAGATTCATCTAAAATTTAATTTCAGCGTCTAAAGTTCGCCCATTACTTAGGAACAAAGAACTATTCAACGTTGCATGAACGTGTTCAAACTGTATCTAGCCATTTAAATTAGTCATTCAAAAATATGTTTGAAAATAGGTGTTTTAGATGTGCGTGATTTGTGAAAATGGTGATAATTTTGTTTTAAATGTTAATATTTATAGCTTGATGTCAGCAAGAACAGTTGAAGTGGAAGTGTCTATGGTTAGTAATTTATAAATGTCTTAATCAGGAATCATTTAGGTTGTGGGGAACTTTTAAAAAGATAATGTTAAGCAAGAAAGTGTCAGAATTGAATGTTCAATCCGTTCGCTTGTCTAACTCCTGAAAGGTGAGGTCTGATAAGGCTTTTTGGTAACTTTTTTCTTACACATTTATAGCTCTTAATGGAGCCTCTATATTGAAAATTGAAACTTGTGTCTTATAGCGACCACAACTTAGAAATTCTAACTTTTTCATTAATTTTCTTTTAATGTTGATTTTATTGCTGGATATTTGCATGAACAGTTGAAATGGAAGTGTCTAAGGTTAGTAAATTTTTGAAGTCGTAATCAGAAATCATTTAGGTCATGGGGAACTATTAAAAAGATAATGTTTAGCAAGAAAGTGTCAGAATTGTATGTTCATCCCATTCGCTTGTCTAACTCCCGAAAGATGAAGTCTGATTTGTCGTTCTGATAACCTTTTTCTTACACATTTATTACTCTTCATGGAGCCTCTATATTGAAATTTGAAACTTTTGTATTATAGCGACCACAACCTAGAAATTCTAACTTTTTCCTTAATATTCTTTTAATATTTATTTTATTGCTGGATGTTTGCATGAACAGCTGAAATGGAAGTATCAAATTCTATTAATTTTTAGAAGTCGTAATCAGGAATCATTTAGGTCATGGGGAACTTTTAAAAAGATATCATTATAAATTGTCATATTTGATAATGTTAAGCAAAAAGGTGTTAGAATTGAACATTTAATCTGTTCGCGTGTCCAACTCTCAAAAGATGAGTTCTGAAAGATGTTCTGATAATTTTTTTCTTACACATTTACAACTCATAATGGAGCCTCTATATTGGAAATTGGAACTTGTGTATTATAGCGACCACAAGCTAGAAATTCTAATTCTTTCCAATCCAAATAACACCCTAAAATGTCAATTAATCTCTGACGGTTCCATATTTTTGGCAACTATGCTTCAAAGGAACTGATACCTTAGGCTTAAAGCGCAAACAACATATACAATGTTCCAAGGTGAAATTGCATCAGAACAGATATTAATTAGTTTGATTTCGACAAAGTATATTGTGTAAATTCAAGGTAAATTCCCAGAAGTTTGGTTTGATGTCATTCCCAGTCGTATTTTTAGCCCACTGATTTGTCCAGAAAAAGGGCTTGTGGCTGTGACGTCACTACGTATCGAAGTGGGATCCTTCTCCTACTGGCGTTATGTCACCTGCCACACTCTTCAGCAGCTGCTGAAAGACAATTTACGCTACTTGGTAACATCAAGACCAAATTACGCAATTGTCTTCTAATGCAAACGACTAGTTGTCGACTTTTAAAGTTTTTTAGTGTTTACTTTTAGTGTTACAAACGACTTTTTTAGTGTTTACTTTTTTATGAGTTTTGAGCTTGTATTAAATGATTTTTGTCATTATATTTGATGTTAAGTGGCCATTTTGAAAGAGGTTTCCAAAGCCTCTTTTGGTCAATATCCCTAGTTCTGACCGAACCACTCAAAGCAACGGCAGGATCAATGCACTCGAAGTTCTTAAGCGTTTCATCTTCTTTGTCGAACCTCTGATCGATCTGCCTTCAGAGCTCTACATAATGTGACCTTCAGTTTTTTCGGAAATCTGTGAGCTCCAGCATAAAACGACGGTAACAAATGACACTCAGTGTTGGGTCCGAGGTTCAACTCGCTCAGGGGAAGAACTATACTCTGGAGCGTCTGATCCTCAAGGGAGAGTTTCAAAACTTTCTCATGTGCAGCCCTTTCTATCACACTTGGCTTCATAAAGTACTTCAATAGCGAGGTACATGCAGTCCTGGTGCTATTCAGAACACTTTGAACGTGAACTGCTCTGCTCTGAAACGCCAAATTGAACACATTGATCTTCTTCAGCGTGAAAGAAAGAAGCTATAGATATGCTTTGCAGAAGGGATCGTTCATGAAACGGTAAATCAGTTTTGCCTTTTCCCTACTAGCCTATCAGTCTCAGCGTTGTTAGATTGACCACCCAGGAGTAAAACAAAGGTACTCTACTTTTCTAAAATCCTGTAAACCACTGCTTCAAGAGACAGCCATCGTGTTGCACTGATGGACAGCAGCCTGTGTTTGACAGTATTTGTAAGCTCTTGAAACTGTTCATTCTCCTTGACAGGTTGTGGACTAGCACCGTTATAGTTCACTAGGTCTCTAATAAATTCTTCCCACGCTTTTAGATAAGAATTTTGAAGCGTGAGAAGAGCACAGTGCTGAGGAATGATTAGAACAGCCTAAGGTCAAGTTTTTCACAATAAGTTAAAAACTATTGCCAATAATTTCTTTTTCTTCTAAAAATTGCATGCCTTGCAGGAGCCATGTAACAGGTAGCAATACAAACTTGAAAAAAAAAACTGTATAGAAAACTCTCCAGGTAGTATTTTCTAACCTTTAAAGTCATTTTTAAGGGTAAAGCCCCCCTAAGAGCTACCTATTCCTGGGTATTATTGCAATCAGCAGGTTCAATATGACTAGAAACGGCTTCCAAATAGCATTAAATAAATGTGTCATGACGACAGAGGACCTGAAAACAAATATATTTTTGTCAATTGGCAACTGGACTATAGGCTATCTTCATTCCCTATGTTTGAACCATTTTTCCATGTAAATCACAATAATAGGTCTAGTGTATGTTTTACCAACATTGGGAGGAAACAGCCATTAGACAAACCCGTCAAAATTTGCCTGGAGGACTCAATAGTTTGCGGCCCATTAGAAAAAAGCACAAAACACTTCATGGGTCAGTTTTTACTCCCCCATGAAGATTTACCACACCAGTGGGTTCTGTACATCGTTTTTTGTTCAGTTTTTCACCCCTTTCGAGCGAAAACTAACCATGCATCCTTGTGCTTTGAAAACACCTATTATTGTATACAAAACTGTGATTAAAAATAAATTACTGACTGTGGAATTGATTCCTGAAAAAACGAAATTTGTTGGTTGTATCTATGCTTCAGATTTTCATAGCTTCACGCGATACACTAATGTTGATGAAGAGGTGGAAAGGACTGAAACTGAAGCCCTAGAGCAAAAAATATCAATTCAGACAGAGAAAATGTTCAAAATTGGGTCAACAGAATGAAACTTGGCACAAAAATCAAAACATTTTTTTGTCATATTTTTTGCAAATTTACTAAAAAACTTACTAAATTTCCAAATATTCAAAAATTTACTTAATTTGACCTCGATTTACAAACTCGGGTCCGTTTTTACTAAATCTAGTAAAAAGCACATCCACCTTGTAAATCTAGTAAAATGGGGGTAAGATCTAGTAAAATCTATCAAATCTAGTAAATATTTGCCAAAATCTAGTAAATTTTTTTGCCCTCTCATCAGAAAGCATTTTGTTGGGAAAACGTACCGGAGGCGGTTGACTGTTGTCATTTATTCTGTGACATTTATCCTGTGGTCCCAAAACACGACAAACTGCTTAAGTCCATTGGCGTGAACTTCAACACTTTTAAAATATGTTTTTTGAATCAAGATCTGGGCTTATCGGATCTCAATTTTTCATTTTATAATTACGGTAGTTAGGCGATTAGTGAGAAGTAACAATTTCATGTTTATGATAACAACTTTTTTCTCAGAACTAGCAAGTTTTTCTTAACAGTACCAAATTTTTCTAATAGCACCAACTTTTCCGTCAAAGAAAACAAATTTGTTTTAAAAGTAATTATTTTTGTCAATGATAATAACTTTTCTGTTAGAAGTAGAAGGTTTTCTGTCAAAGATACCAAATTTTTCTTAGAAGTAACAATTTTTTCGTTTATGATAACAAGTTTTCTGTCAGAAGTAGCAAGTTTTTCTTAACACTAACGAATTTTCTCATCGACGTAATAGCTTTTTCCTTAATACTAACAAACTTTTATTTAAACACTCAAATTTCTCTTAGAATTAACAGGCATTTTCTTAACAGTAACAATTTTTTTCTAATAGCACCAACCTTGCCGTCAATGATAACAAATTTCTCTTAAAAGTAATAATTTTTCGTCAATGATAACAAGTCATCTGTTAGAAGTAACAAGTTTTCAGTCAAAGATACCGAAGTTTCCTTAGAAGTAACATTTTTTCGTTGTGATTTCAAGTTTTCTGCCACGAGTAGAAAGCTTTCCTTAACACTAACAAATTTTTTCTTCAAAGTATCAACTTTTCATTAATACTAACAAACTTTTACCTAACATTATCAAATTTCTCTTAGAAGTAACATTTTTCCACCGGTGATAACACGTTTTCTGCTTCAATCGTTTTTAAACAATACCGGGAGATCCGCCTCTCTCTATGGAAAATTCCGGTACTCGTGTATTATACGCCACTCACTCTATATGTAAAACTCGAGTACAAACCGGTTTCACCATTACTTAAAAAAAAAAATTGGACTACATATTTACACATTAAGGGGATAGGTAAAGTATAATGGGCCTGCATACAAAATGATGTAAGTACAATTTTTCTGTATATTATGAAGTAAGAATTGTTTTCTGACTTCAAACTGTTCAAACACTTTACCCCCACCCTTTATATGCGAATATATAGGCCAAATTATATATTTCTCACCTATTTTGTCACTGGTCTTTATGTTGTTTCGTGCTAAGCTTAAAGAAACTAACGAAGAAACCAGTTTGTTCTCGAGTTTTACAAAGCTTTAACTTGAGTAAGTGGCGAAAAAAAAAGAGTACCAAAAGTACTTCCCATTACGTAAAATGAAAAAAAAATTGAAATAAAATTCTCAAATTTGGAAAGCCTTATTCTCCGGAGGGGGGATTTTCCGTGGGAGGGGTATTTTCTGTTGGGGTAAATGCCGGCCACCGTTGTTGTTACCCCTGGAAGCATCTTCATGGGACCTTTCGACTATTTTTGAAAAGTTATATTCAGAAAAAAAGAAAGAAAAAAGAAATCATATTAAGATGTCGCAAAAGCAGAAAAAAAATACGCCCTAGCTACTTTTTAGTTTTGTTTTCTTTTTCATGACAAAAAGTATTTATTAGCTTTCTCACGCCAATGCACGTGTCGCGGTGACACGCGTGATCTTTTTTGGCAACATCTAGTAAAACGGAGACCGAATCAGTAAATTTCTTCGCCCAAAACAAAACAAGTAAATCCCAAATGGCCCGAGTGGCAACGCTGGTGCCAACACAGATTGAGAATAGTTGTATCGAATCAAGAAAAGAGTATCCATTTCCAACCTATCAACATTTCAAAATTGCTTGTTTTTATATTCAAATTTAATTTTAATATCTGGCCTTTGGGATATAATAATTTAAACGAAAAATCTATAATAAGTTTGTTTGTCTTTAAAAAAATTATGCCACTTCAAGAATTATCTATTTTATCATTTTAAGTAGTTGATTGAAATTGTATAAAATGTTTTCAAAAAATACTTCAAAGAGAATATTGGCAAAATATTACATTAAAAGAGCTTTTTCGAATTTAATTCTTTAAAATTCGGAGAAAATGTTAAGACTGACTCCGACATAAACAAACGCGATTGGGAGAATTTTTTCAAAGAATTTTCATCCAACCAAATATTTTGCAATGGGAAAAAATTATTTTTTCCAATTATTTCATTTGTAGATTATTTGATTTTTCCAACCCCCTACTCCAACCAACCTCGGAATTAGAGTTTGAGGCTCTCAGAGCCATTGAACCTCCTATAGTTACAATTTGATTATCAGATTAGTTCTCAAGACGTGGCAGATAAAGTATTTTGTAAATAAGAGCATATACCTTTCAATTCACTTTTATTCTGAACTGTAAAAAAGGGATTGCAGTAGAAACCCTTTAGGCTCATACAAAAATAAATAATATTAGCCTTCCCATTACTTCTTCCCACTAAAAAAAAAACTAATTACAGTCTTATCTAACAACAGATTAGGCCTAAATTTTATGCCTACATTAAATAAACACCGTTAATCCCCCCTTCACTTCTTCCTATAATACAATACTTAAAGACCCCTGGTTCCCTCACATTTAGTGAGAGTTTATCTCGATCCCCCTTCCTCTGAGCTTTTTCTCAGATTATCCAAGTTGAATATTTTTAAAATCTGTGTGAACATAAGATCTCTTGATCAAACAGTTCGTGGTAACGAACTGTAAGTAAGGAGCGAGACGGCTCAGTGGTAACCGAAACTCTAAAAAACGGAATTTTGATGACAATAGATACATCAAAAGAATCAAATTTTTATTCTGATTTCAAATATATAAGTTTCATCAAGTTTAGTCTTACCCATCAAAAGTTACGCGTGATGCGTGATGCGGATGCGTGTTTATTTGATTTTTTGTTTTTTTTTGTTTTTTTTTATTTTTCCCAGGGGTAATCATGTTGACCCAGTGGTCATAGAATATCGTAGGAGGAATCATTGGAACGAAAAGTTCTAAAAGTTCTAATGCCATTTTTAAGTGACAAGAAAATTGGAGGGCAACTAGGCCCCCTCCCACACTCATTTTTCCCAAAGTCACCCGAATAAAATTTTGAGATAGCCATTTTGTTCAGCATAGTTGAAAATCTAATAGATATGTCTTTTAGGATGACTTAATCCCCCACAGTTCCCAGGGGAAGGGCTTTAAGTTATGAACTTTGCCCATTCCTTACATATTGTATTGGTTATTGGGGAGTAGGCCTATACAGACATTTTCAGGAAGGATTTTTTTCTGGTGGGGGCGGGGGGCTGGAAGGGGGGGGGGGGTTACTCAGAAGAATCTTTCCGTGGAGGATGTTTCTTTTGGGTAAGGGACATTTCTATGAACGGGGCTCCGGATTTCCAAGCATTATTTAAAAAACGATCAGAAATTAAATACAAAACAAACAAGTTTTTTTTAACTGAAAGTAAGAAGCAACATTAGAACTTAAAATGAACAGAAATTATTACGTATATGAGGGGGGTCTCCCCCAAGTCAATACCTCGCTCTTTACGCTACAGTTTTTTTTAGTGTTTTCAAAAGAGCTGTCTATTCTAATTAAACGGCCTTTGTGATTCAGGGGTTTGTGAATTAATTTTTTTTTTAACTTTTAACTTAAATTGCTTGTTATTTACTAAGGGTCGAACCCCCTCAAATACGTAATAACATATACGTAATAAAACACACAATTCAAAAAACAAGTGATACGGCTCAATAGTAATCGAAACTTTTAAAAACGGAATTTTGATGTCAATAAATGTATCAAAAGAATGGGCTTATAATGCCGATTCTAAATATATAAATTTTATTAGGTTTAGTATTACTCATCAAAGGCTACGAGCCTGAGATAATTTACCTGATTTTTTAAAGAGGGGGGAAACATCCCCTACAAGTGAAAGAACTTTAATGAAAATCACACCGTCAGATTCAGCGTATCAGAAAACCGTATTACATAGGTTTCAAGCTCATATCTGCCAAAATCTGCAACTTTGTATTTTTTGCCAGAAGCAAAATATAGGAATATAGAAGTTCGTTACGCAAGTTAATTTGTAAATTACATCAGAACTAAATTTGGAGACAGCCATCTAGCAAAAGAAAAGTAAAATTTTTATGCAAATTTTGTTTGCTTATTCAATAACGGTGAGCCAAAATAAAAGCTGCATTAACTAAAAACCGATCAGAAATTAAATAAAAAAAACAAGATTTTTAAACTGAAAGTAAGGAGCGACATTAAAACTTAAAAAGAACAGAAATTATTCCGTATATGAAAGGGGCTGTCCCCTCCTCAACGCCTCGCTCTTCACGCTAAAGTTTGACTCTGTCTCACAACTTTATTTTTTAAAACAATAAAAAGCTTTAGCGTAAAGAGCGAGGCGTTGAGGAGGGTACAGCCCCTTTCATATACGGAATAATTTCTGTTCTTTTTAAGTTTTAATGTCGCTCCTTACTTTCAGTTTAAAAAACTGTTTTTTTTATTTAATTTTCTCATAGGTGCCAGTCATTTGCAGAATATAAGAGAGAAAACAACAGGTATAAACAAAATAAAGCAGTAGAAAAAAACAAAACAAAAACAACAACCAACTTAAAAAAATTTTTTTTGAATATTTCGACTCCACTTCCAGGAGCTTTTATCAACGGAAAAAAAATTTAAATTAAATGAAACGCATCATATAGATATAAATAAATAAAAGAAAGAAACAAATAAGTTAAACTCACAGCTTAATTACATCCAAAATGCTGTAATCAAACAGTTCGTGGTGACGAACTGTAAGTAGGGAGCGATCTGGCTCAATTGTAACCGAAACTGTAAAAAAAAGGAATTTGGATACCAGCAGATACATCAAAAGAATCTTATTTTTATGCTGATCTCAAATACATAAGTTTCTTAGGTTTAGTTATACCCATCAAAAGTTACGAGCCGGAAAAATTTACCTGATTTTCGAAAAAAGGAGAAAACATCCACTAAAAGTGATAGAATTTTAATGAAAATAAAACCATCAGATTCAGCGTAGCAAAGAACCCCACTGTAGATGTTTGAAGCTCCTATCTGCAAAAATGTGGAATTATGTATTTTTGGCCAGAAGAAAAATCACGGATGCGTTTGTTTTTCCAGGGGTGATCGTATCGATCCAGTAGTCCTAGAATATGATGAGAGGGCTCATTCGAACGAAAATTTAAAGTTCTAATACCCTTTTTAAGTGACCAAAAATTGGAGGGCAACTTGGCTCCTCTCCCACGCTAATTTGTTTCTTGAAGTCACCCAATCAAATTTTTTTATAGCCATTTTGTTCAGCATAGTCGAAAATCTAATAAATATGTCTTTGAGGATGACTTAATCCCCCAGAGTTCCCAGGGAAAGGGCTACAAGTTATGAACTCTGCTGATTGTTTACATATAGTATTGGTTATTGGGAAATATACAGACGTTTTCAGGAAGGATTGTTTCTGGTAGGGGGGGGAGTGGTGTCAGAGGGGGGGGGGTTAACGTGGGAGAATATTTTCATTGGGGAAGGGAAATTTCTATGAAGGGGGCACAGGATTAAGGGGCACTCGCGCTCAAATTAAACGAAATTTACTCGCACTTATCAGTAGGGAAGCCATAACGACTCCTGGACGAGATGGCTGCTGCCATCTATAATTGAGTCTAACGCTGAAACGCTATAATTTATTCAAGGATTATTGATCGAGTATGATGGGGTCAATTTCAAGGTCGATTTACGATTTATTTGTTGTTTCTAGATGTAATGACTCCAAGGCGAAGTTTGCACATGCGCATTAAGGGGACTATGTATTGATCGACTCGAGGGGAACTGGATGAAGAATATTGAGAATACATAATCTGACGGTGAATTATTGATCCACACGAGGGGAACTGGATTTCTGAGAAATTGATTGCATAATCGACTAGGACAAGAGGGGAAGTAGACTTCTGGGAAATTGATTACATAATCAGCGGGGAATTGTTCATCCACAACGGAATTAGAAATGACATCAATTGTTTCCTAGGAATTATGCGGGTTTCTAAAGAGATAGAAATTCTGTTTTTAAATATGGTTTCTCTGGTCTTTAGGTCTGGGAGATAAATTAATATTCTATCGAAACTATAATAGTGTAGCTAGGAACACCTTGGAGATGAAGAGATTAACGCGGGAAATGGTTTCCTAGGAGTTTCAAATGTGACAGCACAGGGATGCCGAAACAAAGGAACACACAGAAATTACTTTTAAGGGATTATTTGCGCGAAACAGTTTGAGACATTTTAGAAGGTGATTTGGGGTGAAACTCTACGGTCGTTATAATACACAAGTTCCATTTGAACAATGTTGTGAGGTCCCCTACCCCAACCCCAAACTGGGGCCCCCCACCCCCGGGTCCCCCCGAGCCTCCCAAAGAGGCCGCCTCCCCCGGGGCCCCCAAAGAACCCCTGGCGCCCCCGGACCCCCCCAATCCCATTTTTTTAATACTTATTTTTGCAAACTTGAGACACAGAAGGGCCCCTCTCGCCCTCAACTTTTTGGCTCCCCCCGAATATATTTTTCAGAACAAGTTCTTTTCTTATTGTCCCTCCTAGGCCAATTTTTCAACTTGAAGTACTCATCTTTTTCATCCACAACTTTACTTTCCGACTTTTTGCTTACCCCAACACCAAGCAATACTTTTCAAAAGGCTTCTTTATATATTTTCAGAACAAGTTCTTTACGTAATGCCCTTCCTAAACCAATTTTACAACTTGAAGTACTCATCTTTTTCACCCACAACTTTACTTTACGACTTTTTGAACACCCCAACACCATACAATACATTCAAAAGGCTTTTTTATATTTTTTCAGAACAAGTTCTTTAAGTAATGTCCCTCCTAAACCAATTTTAGAAGTTGAAGTACTTATCTTTTTCACACAAAACTTTACTACTTTATGGCTTTTTGCATACCCCACCATCAGGAAATACTTTCAAAAGGCTTTTTAGATTTTCTAAGAACAAGTTCTTTACTTAATATCCCTCCTAAACCAGTTTTACAACTTGAAATACTTATTTTTTTCATCCACAACTTTACTTTACGACTTTTTGCATACCCCAACACCAAGCAATACTTTCAAAAGGCTTTTTTATATCTTTTCAGAACAAGTTCCTTTCTTAATGTCTCTCCTGAACCAATTTTACAACTTGAAGTACTCATCCTTTTCACCCACAACATTACTTTATGGCTTTTTGAATACCTCAACACCAAGCAATACTTTCAAAAGGTTTTTTTATATCTTTTCAGAACAAGTTCTTTTCTTAATGTACCCCCTAAACCAATTTAACAAACCAAGTGTATCATATAGAACACAGCCACGAAGTAAAGCTAAGTCAATTCAAATGTCTCACTCCGTTTCGACCAAATCGTCCTCCAAAATGTCTCAAACTGTATCACCCTTTCTGAAAACTAAAACCCAACTTTATTAAAAAATCAAATATTATTAATAAAATCAATGTATTTTAAACATGAGCGTTCTTATTTCCGAAAACTGAAACCCAACATTATTTAAAAAAATCAAATATTATTAATTAAATCACATGTATTTTAAATGTGGGCATCAAAGTAACAACATTCTTCTTTAATACTACCAAATGTTTACTTAACACACACAAATTTCTCTTAGAAATAATATTTTGGTCAGTGATAACACGTTTTCAGTTCGAACTAGCAAGTTTTCTGTCAAGGATACCAAATTTTTTCTTAGAAGTAACATTTTTGATTGTGTTAACAACTTTTCTGTGCTTCTTTTATCGTTGTTCGGTAGACTAAAAAAACAACTCATAAAAGTAACAACATTCTTCTTTAATACTGCCAAACGTTTACCTAACACACACAATTTTCTCTTAGAAGTAATATTTTTCATCAGCGATAACACGCTTTCTGTTCAAACTAGAAAATTTTCTACCAAAGATACCAAATATTTTCTCAGAAGTAACTTTTCTTTGATTGTGATAACAACTTTTCTGTCAGAAGTAACAAGTTTTGCTTAACACTAACAAATCTTCTCATCAACGTAACAACATTCTTCTTTAATACTACCAAACGTTTACTTAACACTAACAGATTTTCTCTTCGAATCATCAATTTTTCCTTAATACTAACATACTTTTACTTAACACACTCAAATTTCTCTTAGAAATAACACTTTTCGTCAAAGATAACATATTTTCTGCTTGAAGTAGCAAGTTTTCTGTCAAAGATACTTTTTTTTCTTAGAAGTAACAATTTTTTCGTTATGATATTAAGTTTTCTGTTCGAACTAGCAAGTTTTCTGTCAAAGATATCAAATTTTTTCTTAGAAGTAACAATTTTTGACTGTGATAACATCTTTTCTGTAAGAAGTAGCAAGTTTTGCTTAACACTAACAAATTTTCTCATCAAAGTAACAACAATTTACCGTAAAACTAACATACTCTTACTTAAAAAACATAGATTTCTCTTAAAAATAATATTTTTCTTCAGTGATAACACGTTTTCTGTTCGAACTAGCAAGTTTTCTGTCAAAGATACCTAATATTTTCTTAGAAGTAACTTTTCTTTGATTGTGATAACAACTTTTCTGACAGCCGTAGCAAGTTTTGATTAACACTAACAAATCTTCTCTCCAAAGTAACAACATTCTTCCTTAATACTACCAAACGTTTACTTAACACTTAACAGATTTTCACTTCGAAGCATCAACTTTTCCTTAATACTAACATAATTTTACTTAACACACTCAAATTTCTCTTGGAAGTCACATTTTTTTCATCAGTGTTAACACTTTTTCTGCTTGAGCTTGCAAGTTTTCTCTCAAAGATACCAAATTTTTTCTTAGAAGTAGTTATTTTTGTTATGATGACAACTTATCTGTTAGAAATAACAAGTTTTAAGTCAAACATATCAAATTTTTTCTTGGAATTAACAATTTTCTCGTTGATGATAACAATTTTCTGTCAGAAGTAGCAAACTATCCCTACCGCTAACAAATCTTCGCATCGAAGTAATAACTTTTTCTTAAAACTAATAAACTTTTACTTAACACTTTCAAATTTCTCTTAGAAGTAACAGGTTTTTAACAAGTTTTCTTTCAAAGTTATGTTTCTCTACGTTTAAGTTAGATTCATCTAACCTCCAAAACCATAGGTTAGGATAGGTTAGGTACAAATAAAAATTAATAAATACATAGAAACATTTCTCCATGTTTAAGTTAGGTTAGGTTGGCTTATCATTAGCGCCCATGATAAGCTAACCTAACCTAACTTAAACATGGAGAAATGTTTCTATTTATTTATTAATATTCGTTTATACCTAACCTAACCTAACCTATGGTTTTGGAGGTTAGATGAAACTAATTTAAACGTAGAGAAACCTAACTTTGAAATAAAACTTGTTAAAAACCTGTTACTTCTAAGAGAAATTTGATAGTGTTAAGTAAAAGTTTGTTAGTATAAAGAAAAAGTTGTTACTTCGATGCGAAGATTTGTTAGTGTTAGGGATAGTTTGCTACTTCTGACAGAAAATTGTTATCATCAACGAAAAAATTGTTAATTCCAAGAAAAAATTTGGTATGTTTGACTTAAAACTTGTTATTTCTAACAGATAAGTTATCATCATTACGAAAATTGCTACTTCTAAGAAAAAATTTGGTATCTTTGAGAGAAAACTTGCAAGCTCAAGCAGAAAACTTGTAAACACTGATGAAAAAAATGTGACTTCCAAGAGAAATTGGGGTGTGTTAAGTAAAGCTTTCTTAGTATTAAAGAAAAAGTTGTTACCTCGAAGACAAGATTTGCTATCTTTGATGGAAAAACTTGGTGCTGTTAGAAGAAATTCGTTACTTCTAAGAAAAATTTGTTATCTTTGCTGGACAACTTGCTAGTTCTAGCAGAAACCGTATTATCAGTGACGAAAAATTGTTACTTTTAAGAAAAAATTGGTATCTTTGACAGAAAACTTGCTAGTTCGAACAGAACACTTGTTATCATAACGAAAATATTTTTACTTCTAAGAAAAAAAAGTATCTTTGACAGAAAACTTGTACTTCAAGTAGAAAACGTGTTATCACTGACGAAAAGTGTTATTTCTAAGAGAAATTTGAGTGTGTTAAGTTAAAGTATGTTAGTATTAAATAAAAGTTGATGATTCGAAGTGAAAATCTGTTAGTGTTAAGTAAACGTTTGGTAGTATTAATGAAGACTGTTGTTACTTTGAAGAGAAGATTTGTTAGTGTTAATCAAAACCTGCTACTACTGAGAGAAAAAGTTGTTATCACAATCAAAGAAAAGTTACTTCTAAGAAAAAATTAGGTATCTTTGGCTGAAAACTTGCTAGTTCGAACAGAAAACATGTTACCACTGACGAAAAATATTATTTTTAAGACAAATTTTTGTGTGTTAAGTAAAAGTAGGTCAGTATTAAGGTAAAATGTTGTTACTTTGGTGAGAAAATTTGTTAGTGTTAGGCAAAACTTGCTACTTCTGACAAAAAAGCTGTTATCACAATAAAAAATTGTTACTTCTAAGAAAAAATTTGGTATCTTTGGCAGAAAACATGCTAGTTCGAACAGAAAACTTGTTATAACGAAAAAATTGTTACTTCTAAGAAAAAAAGTATCATTGACAGAAAACTAGCTACTTCAAGCAGAAAACGTGTTATCGCTGACGAAAAGTGTTTTTTCTAGGAGAAATTTGAGTGTTTCAGTAAAAGTATGTTAGTATTAAGGAAAAGTTGATGATTCGAAGAGAAAATCTGTTAGCGTTAAGTAACATTTGGTAGTATTAATGAAGAATGTGGTTACTTTGAAGAAAAGATTTGTTAGTGTTAATCAAAACTTGCTACTTCTGACAGAAAAGTTGTTATCACAATCAAAGAAAAGTTACTTCGAAGATAAAATGAGAAAAAATTTGGTATCTTTGACAGAAAACATGCTACTTCTGACAGAAAAGTTGTTATCACAATCAAAGAAAAGTTACTTCTAAGAAAAAAATGAGAAAAAATTTGGTATCTTTGGCAAAAAACTTGCTAGTTCGAACAGAAAACGTGTTCTCACTGACGAAAAATATTATTTCTAAGAGAAATTTGAGTGTTTTAAGTAAGACTATGTTAGTTTTATGGTAAAATGTTGTTACTTTGATGAGACAATTTTTTAGTGTTAAACAAAACTTGCTACTTCTGACAGAAAAGTTGTTATTACAATCAAAAATTGTTACTTCGAAGAAAAAAATTGGTATCTTTGGGAAAAAACTTGCTAGTTCGAACAGAAAAGTTGTTATCATAACGAAAAAATTGTTACTTCTAAGAAAAAAATATCTTTGACAGAAAACTTGCTACTTCAAGCAAAAAACGTGTTATCGCTGACAAAAAGTGTTATTTCTAAGAGAAATTTGAGTGTGTTAAGTAAAAGTATGTTAGTATTAGGGAAAAGTTGATGATTCGAAGTGAAAATCTGTTACTGTTAAGTAAACGTTTGGTAGTATTAACTAAGAGTGTTGTTACGTTGAAGAGAAGATTTGTTAGTGTTAATCAAAACTTGCTACTTCTGACAGAAAAGTTGTTAACACAATTATAGAAAAGTTACTTCTGAGAAAAAATTTGGTATATTTGACAGAAAACTTGCTAGTTCGAACAGAAAACGTGTTATCACTGATGAAAAATATTATTTCTAAGAGAAATTTGTGTGCGTTAAGTATGAGTATGTTAGTTTTAAGGTAAATTGTTGTTACCTAATGAGAAAATATGCTAGTGTTAAGCAAAACTTGCTACTTCTTACAGAAAACTTGTCACCACAATCAAAAATTGTTACTTCTAAGAAAAAATTTGATATCTTTGACACAAAACTTGCTAGTTCGATAAGAAAACTTGTTATCATAACGAAAAAATTGTTACTTCTAAGAAAAAAAAGTTGTTATCACAATCAAAAAATTGTTACCGCTAAGAAAAATTTTTGTATCTTTGGTAGAAAACTTGCTAGTTCGAACAAAAAGCGTGATATCACTGATGAAAAATATTATTTCTAGGAAAAAATTGTGTGTGTTAAGTAAAACTTGCTACTTCTGACAGAAAAGTTGTTATCATAATCAAAAAATTGCTACTTCTAAGAAAAAAATTGGCATCTTTTGCAGAATACTTGCTAGTTCGAACAGAAAACTTTTTATCATAACGATAAAAAATTGTTACGTCTAAGAAAAAAAGTATCTTTGACAGAAAACTTGCTACTTCAAGCAGAAAACATCGCTGACGAAAAGTGTTATTTCTAAGATAAATTTGAGTGTGTTAAGTAAAACTATGTTAGTATTAAGGAAAAATTGATGATTTGAAGAGAAAATCTGTTAGTAATAAGTAAACGTTTGGTAGTATTAAAGAAGAATGGTGTTACGTTCATGAGAAGGTTTGTTAGTGTTAAGCAAAACTTGCTACTTCTGACAGAAAAGTTGTTATCATAATCATAAAATTGTTACTTCTAAGAAAAAATTTGGTATCTTTGGCAGAAAACTTGCTAGTTCGAACTGAAAACGTGTTATCACTGACCAAAATATTATTTCTAAGAGAAAATTGTGTGTGTTAAGACAACATTTAGTGGTATTAAAGAAGAATGTTGTTACTTTGATGCCCACATTTAAAATACATGTGATTTTATTAATAATAATTGATTTTTTTAATAATGTTGGGATTTAGTTTTCGGAAATAAGAACGCTCATGTTTAAAATACATTGATATTATTAATAATATTTGATTTTTTAATAAAATTGGGTTTTAGTTTTCAGAAAGGGTGATACAGTTTGAGACATTTTAGAGGATGATTTGGGCGAAACGGAGTGAGACATTTGAATTGATTTAGCTTTACTTCGTGGCTGTGTTCTGTATAATACACTTGGTTATGTAAAATTGGTTTAGGGGGGACATTAAGAAAAGAACTTGTTCTGAAAAGATTTAAAAAAGCCTTTTGAAAGTATTGCTTGGTGTTGGGGTATTTGAAAAACCATAAAGTAATGTTGTTGGTGAAAAGGATGAGCACTTCAAGTTGTAAAATTGGTTTAAGAAGGACAATAAGAAAGGAACATGTTCTAAAAAGATATAGAAAAGCCTTTTGGAAGTATTGCTTGGTGTTGGGGTGTTCAAAAAGACATAAAGTAAAGTTTTGGGTGAAAAGGATGAGTACTTAAAGTTTTAAAATTGGCTTAGGATGGACATTAAGAAAAGAACTTTTTCTGAAAATAAATGATAAAGCCTTTTGAAAAGCATTGCTTGGTGTTGGGGTATGCAAAAAGCCATAAAGTAAAGTTGTGGGTGAAAAGGATGAGTACTTCAAGTTGTAAAATTGGTTTAGGACGGAAATTACGAAAAGAACTTGTTTTGAAAAGATATAATAAAGCCTTTGAAAGTATTGCTTGATGTTGGTGTATGCAAAAAGCCATAAAGTAAAGTTGTGGGTGAAAAGGATGACTACTTCAAGTTGTAAAACTGGTTTAGGAAGGACATTACGTAACGAACTTGTTCTGAAAGATATAATAAAGCCTTTTGAAAAGTGTTGCTTGATGTTGGGGTATGCAAAAAGTCGTAAAGTAAAGTTGTGGTGAAAAAGATGAGTACTTCAAGTTGTAAAATTTGTTTAGGAAGGAGATTAAGTAAAGAACTTGTTCTGAAAAAATATAAAAAACCTTTTGAAGAGTATTGTTTGGTGTTGGGGTATTCAAAAAGTCGTAAAGTAAAGTTGTGGGTAAAGAGGATGAGTACTTCAAGTTGTAAAATTGGTTTAGGAAGGACATTACGCAAAGAACTTGTTCTGAAAATATATAAAAAAGCCTTTTGAAAAGTATTGCTTGATGTTGGGGTATGAAAAAAGTAGTAAAGTAAAGTTGTGGTGAAAAAGATGAGTACTTCAAGTTGTAAAATTTGTTTAGGAAGGACATTAAGTAAAGAACTTGTTCTGAAAAAATATAAAAAGCCTTTTGAAGAGTATTGTTTGGTGTTGGGGTGTTCAAAAAGTCGTAAAGTAAACTTGTGGTAAAAAGGATGAGTATTTCAAGTTGTAAAATTTGTTTAGGAAGGACATTACGTAAAGAACTTGTTCTGAAAAGATATAAAAAAAGCCTTTTGAAAAGTATTCCTTTGTGTTGGGGTATTCAAAAAGCCTTAAAGTAAAGTCGTGGGTAAAAAGGATAAGAACTTCAAGTTGTAAAATTAGTTTAGAAAGGACATTACGTAAAGAACTTGTTCTGAAAAGATATAATAAAGCCTTTTCAAAAGTATTGCTTGGTGTTGGGGTATGCAAAAAGTCGTAAAGTAAAGTTGTGGGTGAAAATGATGAGTACTTCAACTTGTAAAATTGGTTTATGAGGGACATTACGTAAAGAACTTGTTCTGAAAAGATATAATAAAGCCTTTGAATGTATTGCTTGGTTTTGGGGTATGCAAAAAGTCTTAAAGTAAAGTTGTGGGTGAAAAGGATGAGTACTTCAAGTTGTAACACTGGTTTAGGAGGACATTACGTTAAGAACTTGTTCTGAAAAGATATAATGAAGCCTTTGAAAAGTATTGCTTGGTGTTGGGGTATGCAAAAGTCGTAAAGTTGAGGATGAAAAGGATGAGTACTTCAAGTTGTAAAATTGGTTTAGGAAGGACATTACGTAAAGAACTTGTTCTGAAAAGATATAATAAAGCCTTTTGAATGTACTGCATGGTGTTGGGGTGTTCAAAAAGTCGTAAAGTAAAGTTGTGGGTGAAAAAGATAAGTACTTGAAGTTGTAAAATTGGCTTAGGAGGGACATTACGTAAAGAACTTGTTCTGAAAAGATATAAAAAAACCTTTTGAAAGTATTGCTTGGTGTTGGGGTATGCAAAAAGTGGTAAAGTAAAGTTGTGGTAAAAAGGTCGAGTTCAACTTGTAAAATTGGTTTAGGAGGGATATTAAGAAAAGAACTTGTTCTGAAAAAATATAAAAAAGCCTTTTGAATGTATTGCATGGTGTTGGGGTGTTCAAAAAGTCGTAAAGTAAAGTTGTGGGTGAAAAAGGATGAGTACTTCAAGTTGTAAAATTGGTTTAGGAAGGGCATTACGTAAAGAACTTGTTCTGAAAATATATAAAGAAGCCTTTTGAAAAGTATTGCTTGGTGTTGGGGTTTGCAAAAAGTCGTAAAGTTGTGGATGAAAAAGATGAGTACTTCAAGTTGTAAAATTGGTTTAGGAGGGACATTAAGAAAAGAACTTGTTGTGAAAAATATATTCGGGGGGGGGGGGGGGAGCCAAAAAGTTGAGGGTGAGAGGGGCCCTTCTGTGTCTCAAGTGTGCAAAAAAAAGTATTAAAAAATTGGATGGGGGGGGCCCTGGGGCCCCAGGGGACCCTTTTGGGGTCCCAGGGAAAGGGGGCCTCTTTGGGAGGCTCGAGGGGCCCCGGGGGATGGGGCCCTTTGGGGTTGGGGTAGGGGACCTCACAACATTTTTCAAATGTAACTTGTGTATTATAACGACCATAGAGTTTCACTCCAAATTATCTTCTAAAATGTCTCAAACTGTTTCGCCCAAGTCATCTTCTAAAATATCTCAAACGGTTTCACCCAAATAATCCCTTAAAAGTAATTTCTGTTTGTTCCTTTGTTTCGGCATCCCTGCGCTGTCACATTTGAAATTCCTAGGAAACCATTTCCCGCGTTAATCTCTTCATCTCGAAAGTGTTCCTAGCTACACTATTATGGTTTCGATAGAATATTAATTTATCTCCCAGACCTAAAGACCAGAGAAGCCATATTTAAAAATAGAATTTCTATCTCTTTAGAGTCCCGCATAATTCCTAGGAAACAAGTGATGTCATTTCTAATTCTGTTAGTGGATCAATAATTCCCAGCCGATTATGTAATCAATTTCCCAGAAATCTACTTCCCCTCTTGTCTTAGTCGATTATGCAATCAATTTCCGAAGAAATCCAGTTCCCCTCGAGTGGATCAATAATTCACCGTCAGATTATGTATTCTCAATATTCTTCATCCAGTTCCCCTCGAATCGATCAATGCATTGTCCCCTTAATGCGCATGTGCAAACTTCGCCCCGGAGTCATTACGCCTAGAAACAACAAATAAATCGACCTTGAAAAGGGGGGCATTGACCCCATTAGACTCGATCAATAATCTTTGAATAAATTATAGCCTGTCAGCGTTAGACTCAATTATAGATGACGCAGCCATCTCGTCCAGGAGTCGTTATGGCTTCCCTACTCTTATCAACGTTCAACATAACCCCAATCCGTCTGAACTGGTCTGAAATCCAGCTGATGGAATTTGAGAGCCCAGCCCTAGAACGAATGACAAGGAGCACATCGTCCGCACAAACGAGATACGAGACATCAATTCCATCAGAAATGAAAGTCGAAGGCAAAGATGAAAGGATAGGAGCAATACATAACCTAAAAATAGTTCGAGAAAGCACACCACCTTGATGGACCCCACGCCGAAGAAAAATCTTTGAATCAGAAACTACTCCATTACATTTTACCCGAATAAAAGGGTTAGAATGGCAGTACCGTAACAAAATAACGATAGAAAGGTTAAAATTATTAGAAAAAAGTGAATAGAGTACGTGTGAGTGGACTATGCTATCGACAGTATCAAGACCACTGATATGAAGAGAAGATTTATTATTAGCAAATTGCAACAGGAAGGAAGCTAGAACACAATGGGCGTGCTGACATCCCACCCACTTTTGAAAGCCAAACTGGTTTTGACCAAAATTAAAATTTTCTTAAATAAAAGGTAGAAGAATATATTCAAAAATTTTTGTTTAGATTACACGAAATAGTAATTGTTCGATATGAACAACACTCTAACGACGTTTTTCTAGGCTTCAAAACCGAGATGACTGTACCACAGAGAAAACTGTCGGGAACTTTAGAAGTAGATAAAAACATCTGAAACAGTAGCTGAAAGTGAGCTATCAAAGTTGGGCCAACTACTTTCAGATGATAAGAAGAAATTAAAAAAATGTTGAAGCTCTTCGACATTTTTTAGGGATGAACGATATAGGGGTTTGATATGTGTTAAAGCTCAGAAAGTAACTTCACATAAGTATGTCGTGTTGAATGGCAGAAAAACATATAATGCCGTATCTACGACTGCGAAAAATTCAGTTCTACTTATGATCCAGGATTCAGTAGAGGTCTTTATTGGAAATTGTAGTTTTAAGTTTGAATCCCTCGAAAGCTCAGAAAATTCCTCTTGAGCTTTAACTGGTATGTGGTCAATCTCAGTTAGATCAGTAAAAAACAGATTTAGAATTCAAGTCACCTTTTTAAAATCAATATTTCATATAAAATATGTACGAAACCATGTTTCTAGCACCTTTGAAAGTCTGACAATGATATTTCTCGATTATAAAATTGTCAACACTAGAAAATGTTTCGAACGATATTTTCTATCTTATCTTTCCAAGTTTTATTCTTTTTGATAAAACTTTCAATTTTATTTTTAGAAGTAAATATATCGTAATTTTTTTCTTGAAGAGACAAGTTGAGATCGATTAATTTCACAAAGATATCCGACAAATAACACAGCTTGCACAGCCACAAGTCGATTTGAAGAAAAGCAGCAAGTTAACATTTTCGTTCGGTTAAGAATGTTCAAATTCCGTCTTTTAATAATGATAATCTTGTTAAACTTTGACCTCGTGACAACCATCCTACTTTTGTATGTAATAATAAAGTTGTTTAGGCAGAATCCATATCCTTACAAAGATTTGAAAATAAGTAACTGTCAAGGGCATGGCTCTTACAAAATTTATAATCTTAACAGTATTCTGAAGCACATCGTGCAATTTTTTTTTGCTGCAAGGGCCTCCCGGTGAACAAGGCAGTGAGTAAAAGTCATATGGTTATAATGAGTAGCTTGAAAAAAGTTTTAAAACCAATGTTTTTGCCAGTCATCGCTCTTGCACGATCTGTGCATATTCCACAGCAATTTTTCCCTTCTAGACCTTTAGTCTTTAAAAATTCATCAACTTTAAAATATTTTTCTTTTCCTGTAGTATGTTATAAATATTTGACTTTAATATTTAAATATTTGACTTTAAGGTGTCTTGCGACCAAATGATTTTGCTACGCGACCCCATTTGGGGTCGCGACCCAAAGTTTAGGAAGGCCTGCTCTTGGCAGTTCCAACACGGTAAAATTTTCCATCGGACAATTCAGCTTATCATCTCCACATGTAAAATTGAATCGACAAAGAGAAAGTACTAAAAGTTTTAGTATAAGAATTTTGGGAAATACCGCCAGTGTAAAATTTTAGTAGGGACCTATCATGAGTACCGAACGGGACGTAATTTATGCATGTTTTTATGGTTTTTCTCATTGAGGATGTTTTTTCATGGTTTTTCTCACTGTTGATGTATGTAGACATCTGTTTGTTGATGTTTCTTGGATGGTTATGAGTGTTAGTCAGTTTGTTTGTTGTGTTCATGGATGTAAACATAAGTTCACATCAACAATTGATGGATGTTGGCATCTGGTTATTGTTTGATGATTATGTGTGTTGGTCAATTTATTGGTTGATATCTTGGATGTCAACATCAACTTGGATGTAGACATCTGTTTGTTGATGGTTGTTTGAAGGTTATGTGTGTTGGTCAATTTATTTGTTGTTTTCTTGGATGTCAACAAAAGTTCACATCAACAATTGCTGGATTATTGATCCGCTAGAGGGGAAGTAGATTTCTGAGAAATTGATTTGCATAATCGGCGGGGAATTATTGATCAACGAAGGGGAATTAAGAAACAATATGGCTTCTTTGGTCTTTAGGTCTGAGAGATAAATGGTCTTTAGTGACAGAGATAAATTAATATTCTATTTTTAAATATTGCTTCTCTGATCTTTAGGCTTAGTGATAAATTCGGGAATTAATATTCAATCGAAGCCATAATAGTGTGAGTAGGAACACCTTAGATATTTTTTTCAGAAATTCAAGACAGATTGAATATATTTAACGGCGGGAAATGGTTTCCTGGGAATTTCAAATGTGACAGCGCAGGGATGTCGAAACAAAGGAACACGCAGAAATTACTTTTTAAGGGATTATTTTGACGAAACCGTTTGAGAAATTTTAGAAGATGATTTGGGCGAAACAGTTTGAGACATTTTATAAGATGATTTGGACTAATCTCGACTGTATTCGGTATAATATACAAGTTCCATTTCAACAGTGTTTTAAGGTCCCCTACCCCAACCCCAAAGGGTCCCCTGGTCCCCAAAGGCCCCCGGGCCCCCAAAGAGCCTCCTCTTCTCCCTTCCACTTCCTTCCCCTCCCCTCCCCTCCTTAGACTCTCAGCACTTAAAGTTTTAGTTTGAGTTATATTTCATTTTAGTTTTAGTTAAGTGTTTTTGGACTTGTAGTTTAGTTTTAGCTAAACATTTTAGTTTAGAATTTTAGCCTAGAGTCTTAGCTTAGAGTTTTTTCCTTGCACTTTTAGTTTAGTATAGTGTTAGTTAAGAGTTTTAGTTTAGAGATGTAGTTTAGTTTTAGTAAAGTATTAGTTAAGAGTTTTAGTTTAGAGCTGTAGTTTAGTTTTAGTAAAGAGTTTTAGCTTAGAGTTTTTGTTTAGTTTTAGTTTAGAGTTTAGAGTTTTAAATTAGAGTGTTAGCTTAGAGTTTTAGTTAGAATTATAGTTTAGTTTAGTTTTAGTTAAGAGTTTAGACTTTTAGCCCAGAGTCTTAGTTAGAGTTGAAGTTTAGTTTAGTTATAGTAGGCTTTTTTATATCTTTTCAGAACATGTTCCTATCTTAATGTCCCTCATAAACCAATTTTACAACTTGAAGTACTCATCCTTTTCACCCACAACTTTACTTTATGGCTTTTTGAATACCCCAACACCAAGCAATACTTTCAAAAGGCTTTATTATATCTTTTCAAAACAAGTTATTTTCTTAATATCCCCCCTGAACCACTTTTACAACTTGAAGTACTCATTCCTTTCACCCACAACTCTACTTTATGGCTTTTTGAATACCCCAACACCAAGCATTACTTTCAAAAGGCTTTTTTTTATCTTTTCAGAACATGTTCTTTTCTTAATGTCCCCCCTAAACCAATTTTACAACTTGAAGTACTCATTCTTTTCACCCAAAACTCTACTTTATGGCTTTTTAAATACCCCAACACCAAGCAATACTTTCAAAAGGCTTTTTTTATATCTTTTCAGAACAAGTTCTTTTCTTAATATCCCTCCTAAACCAATTTTACAACTTGAAGTACTCATCCTTTTCACACACAACTTTACTTTATGGTTTTTCAAATATTATTAATAAAATCACATGTATTTTAAATGTGGGCATCAAAGTAACAACATTCTTCTTACCACTAAACCACTATACCACTAAATGTTTACTGAACGCACACAATTTTTTGTTAGAAATAATATTTTTCATCAGTGATAACACATTTTCAGTTCGAACTAGCAAGTTTTCTGCCAAAGATACCAAATTTGTTCTTAGAAGTAACATTTTTTTGTTTGTTTAACAACATTTCTGTCAGATGTAGCAAGTTCTGCTTAACAAAAACAAACCTTCTACTCAAAGTAACAACATTTTACCTTAAAACTGGCATACTTTTACTGAACACACACAAATTTCTCTTAGAAATAATAATTTTCATCAGTGATAACACATTTTCTATTCTAATTAGTAACTTTTCTACCAAAGATACCAAATTTTTTCCTAGACATAACAATTTTTTGATTGTGATAACAACTTTTCTGTCAGAAGTAGCAAGTTTTGCTTGAAACTAACAAATTTTATCATCAAACTTAGAAATAATATTTTTCATCAGTCATAACACACTTTTTCGGTTCGAACTAGCAAGTTTTCTACCAAAGATACCAAATTTTCTCTTAGAACAATTTTTGATTGTGATAACAACTTTTCTGTCAGAAGTAGCAAGTTTTGCTTAACACTAACAAATTTTCTCATCAAAGTAACAATATTTTACCTTAAAACTAACATACCCTTACTTAACACAAACAAATTTCTCTTAGAAATGATATTTTTCATCAGTGATAACACGTTTTCTGATCGAACTAGCAAGTTTTCTGTCAAAGATACCAAATTTTTTCATAGAAGTAACTTTTCTTTGATTGTGATAACAACTTTTCTGTCAGAAGTAGCAAGTTTTGATTAAAACTAACAAATCTTCTCTTCAAAGTAACAACATTCTTCATTAATACTACCAAACTTTTACTTAACACTAACAGGTTTTCTCTTCGAAGCATCAACTTTTCATTAATACTAACATACTCTTACTTAAACACTCCAATTTCTCTTAGAAATAACACTTTTCGTCAGCGATAACATGTTTTCTGTTTGAAGTAGCAACTTTTCTGTCAGAAGTAGCAAGTTTTGCTTAACACTAACAAATTTTCTCATCAAGCTCAGAAATAATATTTTTCATTAGTGATAACACTTTTTCGGTTCGAACTAGTAATTTTTCTACCAAAGATACAAAATTTTTTCTTAGAAGTAACAATTTTTGATTGTGATAACAACTTTTCTGTCAGAAGTAGCAAGTTTTGCTTAACACTAACGAATTTTCTCATCAAAGTAACAATATTTTTCCTCATCTTCTCTTCAAAGTAACAACATTCTTCATTAATACTACCAAACGGTTACTTAACACTAACAGATTTTCTCTTCGAGTCATCAACTTTTCCTTAATACTAAAATTCTTTTACTTAAACACTCAAATTTCTCTTAGAAATAACACTTTTCCTCGGCGATAACATGTTTTCTGTTTGAAGTAGCAAGTTTTCTGTCAAAGATACTTTTTTTCTTAGACGTAACAATTTTTTATCGTTATGATAAAAAGTTTTCTGTTTGAACTAGCAAGTATTCTGCCAAAGATGCCAAATTTTTTCTTAGAAGTAGCAATTTTTTGATTGTGATAACAACTTTTCTCTCAGAAGTAGCAAGTTTTGCTTAACACTAACAAACCTTCTCATCAAAGTAGCAACATTTTACCTTAAAAGTAACATACTTTTACTGAACACACACAAATTTCTCTTAGAAATAAGATTTTTTATCAGTGATAACACTTTTTCTGTTCGAACTAGCAAGTTTTCTACCAAGGATATCAAATTTTTTCTTAGACAGAAAAGTTGTTATCACAATAAAAAAATTGTTACTTCTAAGAAAAAATTTTGTATCTTTGGTAGAAAATCTGCTAGTTCGAACAGAAAAAGTTTTATCACTGATGAAAAATATTATTTCTAAGATAAATTTGTGTGTGTGTTCAGTAAAAGTATGTTAGTTTTAAGGTAAAATGTTGTTACTTTGATGAGAAGGTTTGTTAGTGTTAAGCAAAACTTGCTACTTCTGACAGAAAAGCTGTTATCACAATCAAAATTTTTACTTCTAAGAAAAAATTTGGTATCTTTGGCAGAAAACTTGTTAGTTCGAACAGAAAACGTGTTATCATAACGAAAAATTGTTACTTCTAAAAAAAAATTTCATTGACAGAAAACTTGCTACCTCAAGCAGAAAACTTGTTATCGCTGACGAAAAGTGTTATTTCTAAGAGAAATTTGAGTGTTTAAGTAAAAGTATGTTGGTATTAAGGAAAAGTTGACGATTCGAAGAGAAAATCTTTTAGTGTTAAGTAAACATTTGGTAGTATTAAGGAAGAATGTTGTTACTTTGAAGAGAAGATTTGTTAGTGTTAATCAAAACTTGCTACTTCTGACAGAAAAGTTGTTATCACAATCAAAGAAAAGTTACTTCTAAGAAAAAATTTGGTATCTTTGGTAGAAAACTTGCTAGTTCGAACAGAAATCGTGTTATCACTGACGAAAAATATTATTTCTAAGAGAAATTTGTGTGTGTTAAGTAAGAGTATGTTAGTTTTAAGGTAAAATTTTGTTACTTTGATGAGAAAATTTGTTAGTGTTAAGCAAAACTTGCTACTTCTGACAGAAAAGTTGTTATCACAATCAACAATTGTTACTTCTAAGAAAAAATTTGGTATCTTTGGCAGAAAACTTATCACTGATTATTTATAAGAGGAATTTGTGTGTGTTAAGTAAGAGTATGTTAGTTTTAAGGTAAAATATTGTTACTTTGATGAGAAGGTTTGTTAGTGTTAAGCAAAACTTGCTACTTCTGACAGAAAAGTTGTTATCACAATCAAAAAATTTTTACTTCTAAGAAAAAATTTGGTATCTTTGGTAGAAAACTTGCTAGTTCCAACACAAAAAGTGTTATTACTGATGAAAAATATTATTTCTAAGATAAATTTGCGTGTGTTCATTAAAAGTATGTAATTTTTAAAGTAAAATGTCGTTACTTCGACGAGAAGGTTTTTTTGTGTTACTAAGAACTGGCTACATATGACAGAAAAGTTGTTATCACAAACAAAATTTTTACTTCTAAGAAAAAATTTGGTATCTTTGGCAGAAAACTTGTTAGTTCGAACAGAAAACGTGTTATCATAACGAAAAAATTGTCACTTCTAAAAAAAAGTATCTTTGGCAGAAAACTTGCTACTTCAAACAGAAAACGTGTTATCGCTGACGAAAAGTGTTATTTCTAAGAGAATTTTGAGTGTTTAAGTAAAAGTATGTTAGTATTAAGGAAAAGTTGATGATTCGAAGAGAAAATCTTTTAGTGTGAAGTAAACATTTGGTAGTATTAAGGAAGAATGTTGTTACTTTGAAGAGAAGATTTGTAAGTGTTAATCAAAACTTGCTACTTCTGACAGAAAACTTGTTATCACAATCAGAAAAAGTTACTTCTAAGAAAAAATTTTTGTATCTGTGACAGAAAACTTGCTAGTTCGAACAGAAAACGTGTTATCACTGACGAAAAATATTATTTCTAAGAGAAATTACTGTGTGTTAAGTAAGAGTATGTCGGTTTTAAGGTTAAAAAATTGTTACTTTGATGAGAAAATTTGTTAGTGTTAAGCAAAACTTGCTACTTCTGATAGAAAAGTTGTTATCACAGTCAAAAGTTGTTACTTCTAAGAAAAAATTTGGCATCTTTGGTAGTAAACTTGCTAGTTCGAACAGAAAACTTCTTATCATAACGAAAAAAAATTGTTACGTCTAAGAAAAAAAGTATCTTTGACAGAAAACTTGCTACTTCAAACAGAAAACATGTTATCGCTGACGAAAAATGTTATTTCTAAGAGAAATTTGAGTGCTTAAGTAAAAGTATGTTAGTATTAAGGAAAAGTTGATGATTCGAAGAGAAAATCTGTTAGTGTTAAGTAAACGTGTGGTAGTATTAATGAAGAATGTTGTTACTTTGAAAAGAAGATAAGGTAAAATATTGTTACTTTGATGAGAAAATTTGTTAGTGTTAAGCAAAACTTGCTACTTCTGACAGAAAAATTGTTATCACAATCAAAACTTGTTACTTCTAAGAAAAAATTTGGTATCTTTGGTAGAAAACTTGCTAGTTCGAACCGAAAAAGTGTTATCACTGATGAAAAATATTATTTCTAAGTTTGATGAGAAAATTTGTTAATGTTAAGCAAAACTTGCTACTTCTGACAGAAAAGTTGCTACTTCAAACAGAAAACATGTTATCGCTGACGAAAAGTGTTATTTCTAAGAGAAATTTGAGTGTTTAAGTAAAAGTATGTTAGTATTAAGGAAAAGTTGATGAATTGAAGAGAAAATCTGTTAGTGTTAAGTAAACGTTTGGTAGTATTAATGAAGAATGTTGTTACTTTGATGAGAAGATTTGTTAGTGTTAATCAAAACTTGCTACTTCTGACAGAAAAGTTGTTATCACAATCATAGAAAAGTTACTTCTCTGAAAAAACTTGGTATCTTTGACAGAAAACTTGCTAGTTCGATCAGAAAACGTGTTATCACTGATGAAAAATATTATTTTTCATATAATATTATAATATTTTAAAAATATTATTAGATGAAGAGAAATTTGTGTCTCTTAAGTATGAGTATGTTAGTTTTAAGGTAAAATACTGTTACTTTGATAAGAAAATTTGTTAGTGTTAAGCAAAACTTGCTACTTCTGACAGAAAAGTTATTATCACAATCAAAAATTGTTACTCTTAAGAAAAAATTTGGTATCTTTGGTAGAAAACTTGCTAGTTCGAACCGAAAAAGAGTTATCACTGATGAAAAATATTATTTCTAAGTTTGATGAGAAAATTTGTTAGTTTTAATCAAAACTTAATACCTCTGATAGAAAAGTTGTTATCACAATAAAAAAAATGGTACTTCAAAGGAAAAATTTGGTATCTTTGGTAGAAAACTTGCTAGTTCGAACAGAAAAAGTGTTATCACTCATGAAAAACATTATTTCTAAGCGAAATTTGTGTGTGTTCAGTAAAAGTATGTTAGTTTTAAGGTAAAATGTTGTTACTTTGATTAGAAGGTTTGTTAGTGTTAAGCAGAACTTGCTACTTCTGACAGAAAAGCTGTTATCAGAAACAAAAAAATTTTACTTCTAAGAAAAAATTTGATATCTTTGGTAGAAAACTTGCTAGTTCGAATTGAGAATTTGTTTTCACTGATGAAAAATATTATTTCTAAGAGAAAATTGTATGTGTTCAGTAAACATTTAGTGGCATTAAAGAAGAATGTTGTTACTTTGATGCCCACATTTAAAATACATGTGATTTTATTAACAATATTTGATTTTTTAATAAAGTTGGGTTTTAGTTTTCAGAAATAAGAACGCTCATGTTTAAAATACATGTGATTTTATTAATAATATTTGAAAAGCCATAAAGTAAAGTTGTGGGTGAAAAGGATGAGTACTTCAAGTTGTAAAATTAGTTTAGGGGGGTCATTAAGTAAAGAACTTGTCCTGAAAAAATATAAAAAGCCTTTTGAATGTATTGGTTTGCGTTGAGGTATTCATAAAGTCATAAAATAGTAAAGTTGTGGCTGAGAAAGATGTGAGCTTCAAGTAGTATAATTGTGTTGGAAGGGACATAAGAAAATAACTTGTTCTGAAAAAATATAAAAAAGTCTTTTGAAAGTATTGCTTGGTGTTGGGGTATTCATAAAGCCATAAAGTAGAGTTGTGTGTGAAAAGAATGAGTACTTCAAGTTGTAAAATTGGTTTGGGGGGACATTAAGAAAAGAACATGTTCTGAAAAGATATAAAAAAAAGCCTTTTGAAAGTATTGCTTGGTGTTGGGATATTCAAAAATCCATAATGTAGAGTTGTGGGTGAAAGGAATGAGTACTTCAAGTTGTAAAATTGGTTTAGGGGGGATATTAAGGAAAGAACTTGTTCTGAAAAGATATAAAAAAGCCTTTTGAAAGTATTGCTTGGTGTTGGGGTATTCAAAAAGCCATAAAATAGAGTTGTGGGTGAAAAGAATGAGTACTTCAACTTGTAAAATTGGTTTAGGGGGGACATTAAGACAAGAACTTGTACTGAAAAGATATAAAAAAGCCTTTTGAAAGTATTACTTGGTGTTGGGGTATTCAAAAAGCCATAAAGTAGAGTTGTGGATGAAAGGAATGAGTACTTCAAGTTGTAAAATTGGTTTAGGGGAGGTATTAAGAAAAGAACTTGTTCTGAAAAGATATAAAAAAGCCTTAAAACGCATTGCTTGGTGTTGGGGTATTAAAAAAGCCATAACGTCAAGTTGTGCGTGAAAAGGATGAGTACTACAAGTTGTAAAATTGGTTTAAGAGGGACATTAAGAAAGGAACTTGTTCTGAAAAGATATAAAAAAAAGCCTACTATAACTAACCTAAACTTCAACTCTAACTAAAACTCTATGCTAAGACTCTAGGCTAAAAGTCTAAACTCTTAACTAAAATTAAACTACACTATAACTCTAACTAAAACTCTAAGCTAAGACTCTAAGCTAAAACTCTAGACTCTAAACTAAAACTAAACTACAACTCTAAACTAAAACTCTTTACTAAAACTAAACTACAGTTCTAAACTAAAACTCTTAACTAATACTTTACTAAAACTAAACTACATCTATAAACTAAAACTTTTACCTAATACTATACTAAACTAAAAGTGCAAGGAAAAAACTTTAAGCTAAGACTCTAGGCTAAAATTCTAGACTAAAATGTTTAGCTAAAGCTAAACTACAAGTCCAAAAACACTTAACTAAACCTAAAATAAAATATAACTCTAACTAAAACTCTAAGTTCTGAAACTCCAACTTGAAACTCTAGACTCTGAACTACAACTAAACTAAACTATAACTCTAACTAAAACTGTAAGCTAATATCAAACTAAACCTCTAAACTAGAGAAGGGGTTGAAAAAAAATACTATGTAAAAAAATAATTCAAAAAAGTATTTAAAAGAAAGTGGGGGGAGGGGGAGGGGAGGATTAGAGGAGGGGGATGGAGGGTGGGGATGGGTGAGGAAGAGGAGGGGAGGGAGGGGAGGAGGCTCTTTGGGGGCCTGGGGGCCTTTGGGGGCCCGGGGGACCCTTTTGGGTTGGGTTGGGGGACCTTACTACACTGTTTAAATTAAACTTGTATATTATACCGAATACAGTCGAGAATGGTCCGGCTTTGACATTAATAAAGCATAAAGGAAGTAGTGGGGGGGGTCAATCTATTCTACAACATGCCCTCCCTTTTCCCATAGGATTTCTACAACATGCCCTCTGACGTCACAACATGTCCTGTTTCTACAATATGCCCTGTTTCTACCGGTCGGCTGGCAAGATTCCCACCCCTGGCAAGATTCCCATGACAGTCCCTGGCAAGATTCCCACCCCTGGCCGGCTTCCCGGAATTCCACGTGTATACATATGATTAATTGGAGTGTGATCTGGAAAATACACAAGTAATAATAGTAAGAAATTAACATGGGATTCTAAAGGCTCATATAAGTAGAGCTACCAACCCCTCAAGCTGTCAGACCTACACAAGACTCCCAAGACACACCCCTCTGGACTTAAATGACGTCACACGACACAGCCCCGTTTCAAACGCATGTTAGGTCACGCGACACAGCCCTGTCTATTTCTGTGACAGCCCTCTGACATCACGGCAGCAATTGGAAAGATAGCATTGGATTTTGAAGTCATGCCCTCTGACGTCACACCAAACACCCTCACGACTTAAAGTGTTAGAGAAGTGGATCTACCAACCCCTCAAGCCACCACGCCTACTCAATGTAGGTCACGACACACTCCTCTGGACTCCAATGACGTCACAAGACTTACCCCGTTTCAAACGTTTAAGTCTAATATGCTTGACGCAACTTTATATAACCCTGCGTCAGGAACCCATGGGGAAATCCCCACTTGTAACGTAACGACAGCTAACATCTTATGTAATGATTGTGCAAAACTGTCACGTAATACTTTTTTTTGCCATTTTATTTTTCGCCCGAAACGTACAACGTTTTTTTTCTTTCTGTAACACAATGGCGGCACACACTTTACGTAAGAACACATAATGATTGTGCAACCATCGCTAGCAGATAATACATTTTTTGATATTTTTAGCCCGAAACCCTCAACACATTTTTTCCTCCTTTTAACTTAATGGCATTTTAGTGTTTGCCCAAAATGCTCAACACATTTTTTCTTTCTTTAGTTGTTTCTTTTTTCTATAGTTCTTGTCCCCGCCAGGACTCAAAAGGTCAATTACCTTCCATTAGAACTGCGTCTTAATCCGCTCGTCCATGGAACCCTTTCCAATATTTCGTTCCAAGAAAAACTTTCAGTAAATAACACAACCTTCTTGACGTCACAGGTGTTCTCTAGCAAGCGACATTGTTTTTTCACGCACCTGCAATATTTGACACGAAGCGGGGGGTATTGATTTTTCAGAGAAAATCGCTGGAAAGATATTTATAACGATAAAACGAAAATATATCGTTTCTTTGTGTGAGATATTAGATTTCACACTCTCGTGACAATACACTCCCCCCCCCCCTCTAGCATGCAATACCGGAGGGATAAGAATGATACTAGATGCAAATTTAAGACATATTAAGAGCTTTTAAGGAAAACAAACATTTCTTTGAGTACTCGTTAGATTTTCACCTCCTCCATGGAATAAAATTCTTAATGCCTCCACCCTAACTTTTAAGCTGTAGTTCACCCCACAATGACATTACTTGACTGCCCCTCCCCCCACCCTTACAACACATCATCACCTCTAAGATGATTCTTCTAGACATTTCATGTTAAAAATTATGCGTCAATCGGGTGATTCAAGTTTTTGCAAACTAAACTTATCATAAAAACCCTCAAAACACTCCACACCACCATGGCATTTCACCCATGTGGCACCAGTCCCCCGCCCCTGGGCGACCTGATATTACTGATACATTTAAAACCTATTAGGAGATACCTTTGAAGGACTTTTAACGAAATACCGCGTTTTTGAGTAATTGTTAGATTTTCATCCTCCTCCATGAAAAATTCATTTAACGCCTCCCGCCTTGTCTTCAAGCTCTAGAGTATATTAGTCAATGACAATGCATACCACCTTGGTAAATTATGGATGGTATACATCACCCCCCTGACATCACTACATGTCCCCCAAGACATTACTCAGGCATTTCTCATTAAAAATTACACCTTTTAAATCCCTGTGATTCGAGTTTTGCAACTCAAGCCTATCATGATGCCCCACAAAACACTCCACATCGCCATAGCATCACCACCCCCCCATAATCCATTTGGCACTAGTCCCCCCGCCCCTTATCGAGCTGATATTGCTGATACATTTAAAGCATATTAAGAGATATCTTTGAAGGATTCTTAACGAAATAGAGCATTTTGAGTAATTGTTAGATTTTCACCCTCCTCCATGGGAAAATTCTTTTAACACCTCCCGTCTTATCTTTTAAGCAGTAGAGAACACTAGTCAATGACAATGCATACCAGAGTGACATTACTTGAATTCCCCTCTGACATTGCTACATCTCCCCCAAGACATTTTTCAGGCATTTCCTATTAAAAATTACACCTGTGCGTGTTTTTGTGTTTGTGTGTTTTTTTGTGTGTGTGTTTGTGTGTTTGTGTGTGTGTGTGTGTTTTGTGTGTGTTTGTGTTTTGTGTGTGTGTGTTTTTTGTTGTGTGTGTGTGTGTTTCAAACGTTAGAAGACACTCAAAGTGATTATGGCGGGTGTCGTAAAGATGTTAGAGAGTAGTTTTAGTGTGGTACTGTGGCGTGAAATGTTTGTGAAAACTCGAATGAATGGGTTGAAGTAAAAAATTTTAGCAAGAAATGTCGGAAAAGTGTCTTGGGGAGAGGGGGCCATGTCAGAGGTGTGATGTTTACCATCTTTTAATTTACCAAGTTGGTATGCATTGTCATTGACTACTATACTCTAGAGATTAAAGATAAGGCGGGAGGTGTTAAATGAATTTTTCCATGGAGGAGGGGGAAAATCTAACAATTACTCAAAAAAGCTGTATTTCGTTAAAAGTCTTTCAAAGATATCCCTTAATATGCTTTAAATGTATCAGTAATATCAGCGCGCTCAGGGGGTTGGGGGGACTGGTGTCACATGGGTGGAATGCCATGGTGGTGTGGAGTGTTTTGTTGGGCATCATGATAAGCTTAGGTTGGAAAACCTTAAATCACTGGGATTTAAAGGTGTAATTTTTAATAGGAAATTCCTAAAAATGTCTAGGGGGAGATGTAGTGAAGTCAGAGGGGAACTCAAGTAATGTTACTTTGGTATGCATTGTCATTGACTAGTATACTCTAGACCTTAAAAGATAAGGCGGGAGGCGTTAGATGAATTTTTCCATTGAGGAGAGTGAAAATCTAAAAACTACTCAAAAACGCTGTATTTCGTTAAAAGTCCTTCAAAGATATCTCTTAATATGCTTTAAATGTATCAGTAAAATTCAGCTTACCCAGGGGCAGGGGGGGGGGGATGGTGTCACATAGGTGAAATGCCATGGTGGTGTGGAGTGTTTTTTGGGGCATCAGGATAGGCTTGGGTTACAAAAACTCGAATCACAGGGATTTAAAGATGTAATTTTTAATAGGAAATGCCTGAAAAATGTCTTGTGGGAGATGTAGCGATGTCAGAGAGGAAGTCAAGTAACATCAATATGGTAAGCATTGTCATTGACTAGTATACTCTAGAGCTTAAAAGTTAAGGTAGAGACATTATAGAATTTTTACCGTGGAGGGGTGGGGGAATCTAACAATTACTCAAAAAACGCTGTATTTCGTTAAAAGTCATTCAAAGATATTACCCTTTTGCGCCTGACGTGACCTTTATGTCACGCAACTTTAGGAATTTTTCTTTTTTTTCTACTAAAGGCACCTAGTCAAATTTGGTATCATTAAATTTGCTGTTTCAGGAGCTGCAAGATGGTGGGTCGCACGATGGTGGTTGACCATTCTAGGGGCTATCAGACTCATTCTTGCCGGAGAGCATAGGCCTACAGTAAAACTGAAATATTCAAATAACCTTGTTTATTTCGCCTATGGTGAGCTGGTAACTTGAGGTAAGGGATTGTGTAATAGCTCGTTTGAATTCATATTGTCTGTAGAACATTTTGATGTAAATTTCAAATTGTTTTGTTTTCTCAGTGGACTACAAAAAGCAAAAAAAACAGCTGTGACAGATATGTCACGTCAGCATCTGCTGATTTCTGACCCTTGACATACATATCACATCAGCGAGTGCCGTTTTTTCATCCATGACATTTATGACCCATCAGCAGGCACTGTTTAGCTACTAGTGGCTAAATATTGTTTTCTTTTTAATTGCTATTCTTGTTAATGTTAATCTTGTTAATCTTGTTAACCCTACAGGCTTTCTTGAGCCTGGTTACAATAACCTGCACATCAAATCTCTTGTTTCAGGTTGCCATGATAAAACGAAGGAACCTTACTGACTCACAAATCTTGGCATACCTTGACGAGGATATATCAGAGGATAATGGAGGGGACACTGACGTTGACGAGCAATACAACCAAGCAGACAGGGGTCCTGAGCTATTTGCGGAAGATCCTCTCGAAAATCGTTCCTTTCTCAACAGTTACGTAGAGCTACAACCCTTGTGTATCAACGATTTCGCTGAAATCGACACGTCTGATGTTGTCGTCTCTGACGTATATTTAGCAGGAACATCAAGCTCTTGTATTCCTGACAGCAGTTTCGAAATGGCTGAATATATCCTTGATTCAGCTTCCCCATAAGTCATTGCTTTAAAGGACCAGGGTCTTCTCAACGAAGTTAGTATTGATCCTCTTGTAGGAGATCTTTTAAACGATACTGATGCGGAGACTTCGTCGTCAAATGACAGTAATATTGGTGATACTGAATCCGATTCGGACGAACCGCTATCGAACTTGCTGTGGACTAGAACGAAATGCAAGACACAAGTGAGTGACTTCTCGGAGACATCTGGAGTTAACCTCGATTTCTTTTAAGATTGCGAGACCTGTTCAGACTACTTTGTCAAGATACTTGGGGATGAATTCCTTGACCTTGTGGTTTTTCAGTCAAACCTATATGCAACGCAGCATAGGAAAACCCTGAGGCTGACAAAAGAAGAGCTCCTGACGTTCATCGCCATCAACCTTCTCATGGGCTATCATCAGCTTCCATCGATTCGATCTTACTGGCAGTGCGATCCTGATCTTCATGTCGCCATCATTGCTACAGCAATGCCTCACGATCGTTTCCTCAAATCCTCAGATTCTTGCATTGTAGTGATAATACTTAGCGCCTTAAGGACTGCCAAGACAAACTGTACAAGCTTTGAGAAGCAATAGAACTGCTAAATATGCAGTTCAGCAAAGAAAACCATGGGACTTGTGAGCAAAGCATCGATGAATCAATTATCCTCTTCAAAGGGAGGTCATCATTAAAGCAGTACAATCCTCAAAAGCCTATCAAGAGAGGATATAAAATAGAGCAAGCAGCACTGGATTCATTCATCAATTTGAGGTATATCAAGGCAGCAAGGTCGACGCAGACCAAACATTTGCGCGATTTGGTTTAGGAGGCAGAGTGGTTTGTGAAATGACAGCTAGCCTCAAAGGGAAAGGCTATATTGTTATGTTTGACAACTTCTTTACCTCGTTGCCACTTTTGGAGTACCTCTACACAGAAACGATACATGCGTGCGGAACGATACGAGGAAACAGAAAAGGCCTCCTGGTACTAAAAGCAGACAAAATACTTCTTAGAGGACAGTTTGACTTCAAGGCCAGCTCGAAAAACACGAGAGTATTTAAGTGGAAGGATAATCGTACAGTTATGATGGCTTCGAACTACCACGGTAATGAAGGAGGGGAAGTTAGCAGAAAAAAAGAAAGATGGAACAACCATGCTAATAAAGTGTCCTGTCATTATTAAGGACTACAATCGGTTTATGGGTGAGGTCGACAAGACGGATATGCTGAGAGCAATCTACGGTCATGAGCGTAAATCCATGAAGTGGTGGCATCGTCTTTTCTTCGGCTTCGTCGACATGGCAGTCTGCCATGCTTACGTTTCGTACCGCGAGAACCATATTTTTCCCTCCTTTTAACTTAATGGCATTTTAATTTTCGCCCGAAATGCTCAGCGCGTTTTTCTTTCTTTAGTTTTTTTTTTTTCTATAGTTCTTGACCCCGCCAGGACTCGAAAGGTCAATTTCCTTCCAATAGAACTGCGCCTTAATAAACTCGTCCATGAAACCCTCTCCAATATTCCGTTCCAAGAAATACTTTCAGTAAATAACACAACCCCTTGTTGTCGCTGGTGTTCCCTAGCAAGCGATGTTTTTCCATTCACCTGCAACATTTGACACGAAGCGGGGGGTATTGATTTTTCAGAGAAAATCGCTGGAAAGATATTTATAACGATAAAACGAAGATGTATCGTTTTTTTGCGTGGGATATTAGATTTCATAGTATCGTGACAATACGCTCCCTTCCCCCCTCTAGCATGCAATACCAGAGGAATAAAGTTGATATTAGATGCAAATTTAAGTCATATTAAAAGCTTTTAAGGAAAATATCCATTTCTTTAAGTACTTGTTTGATTTTCATCTCCTCCATGGAAAAATTCCTTAATGCCTCCACCCTAACTTTTAAGCTGTAGTTCACCCCACAATGACATTACTTGACTGCCCACCCCCCTGCCCACCCTGACACCACATCATCACCTCCAAGACGATTATTCAAGACATTTATTCTTAAAAATTATGCGTCAATCGGGTGATTCAAGCTTTTGCAAACCAAACTTATCATAATAATCTTCCAAACACTCCACACCACCATGACATTCCACCCATGTGAGACCAGTCCCCCCGCCCCTGGGTGAGCTAATATTACTGATACATTTAAATCATATTAATAGATATCTTTGAAGGACTTTTAACGAAACATAGCGTTTTTAGTAATTGTTAGATTTTTCACGCTCCCCCAGGGAAAAATTCATCAACGACTCCCACCTTATCTTTAAGCTCTAGAGTATAATAGGCAATGAAAATGCATACCCGCTTGGTAAATTATGGATGATATACTACACCCCCTAACATCGCTACATCTCCCCAAGACATTTTTCAGGCATTTCCTATTAAAAATTACACCTTTAAATCCCTGTGATTCGAGTTTCTCATCCCAAGCCTATCATGATGCGCCACAAAACACTCCACACTGCCGTGGCATCGCCCCCCTCCATAATCCATTTGGCACGAGTCCCACCTTCTCGCCCCTGGGCAAGCTGATATTACTGATACATTTAAAGAAGGTCCCCCGGCGCGAAAGGTCCCCTTTTGCGCCGAGGACCTTGTTTTTGCAAGACCAGAATGATCAAAGACACATTTTCAACTAATCTGATGCTCCTGATCACGAATCTGATGTTTAAAAAGACGTCACTCAACTCAAAGTATGAGATTTTCTACTGTAACATAGATGGAACGTCAGTGACTGCGGTTTTTCGATCTGTGACAGATATGACCCTTCAGCTAGTGAAGCTTTTCAGTCCTTGACATAACTAGCCTGTCAGCGCCTACTGCTTACCAAAAAAATATTCAAATACTCAAATATTAATGAAGAAAGCGTTCAAAAGTACAAAAAGTGGATAAGAAAAGAAAAGAAAGTCTTCAAGTTAACCATAAGGATTCATTTCACTCGATTTCATGGTACTCCAGGGAACAGTTGGTCTCCTTGCTAATACATAGGGTCACACTGCAAGCTTGGCAATAAGTTAAAGGCTTCCGCTCTATTCCTTTAAGAGAACAAATCTCACACCTTTGTCGTTTCTCTCTAAGACGAGGCCAATGAATGTCATGGTTTTTCAGCCGTATGTCGGCACTCACACTTTCCATCGTCTTTCTACGTTTTGTGTTCGAAACCGTCCTGGGACTCCTGGGAGACCTACCGTTCCTAGATGGCTTCGCAGAAACTGAAAGTACAAGGGCCTGCACAACGTGCCTTTTGAAATCTAGAAGTGACATCGAGTGGTTCTCGCGGTACGAAACGTAAGCATTGCAGACTGCCATGTCGACGAAGCCAAAGAAAAGACGATGCCACCACTTCATGGATTTATGCTCATGATCGTAGACTGCTCTCAGCATATCTGCCTCGTCGTCCCCACCCATATACCGATTGTAGTCCTTAATAATGAGAGGGCACTTTATTAGCATGGGTTTTCCATCTTTCTGCTTTCTGCTAACTTCCCCTCCTTCATTACCGTGGTAGTTCGAAGCCATCATAACTGTACGATTATCGTTCCACCTAAATACTCTCGTGTTTTTCGAGCTGGCCTTGAAATCAAACTGTCCTCGAAGAAGCATTTTGTCTTCTTTTAGTACCGGGAGGCCTTTTCTGTTTCCTCGTATCGTTCCGCACGCATGTATCGTTTCTGTGTAGAGGTACTCCAAAAGTGGCAACGAGGTAAAGAAGTTGTCAAACATAACAATATAGCCTTTCCCTTTGAGGCTAGCTGTCATTTCACAAACCACTCTGCCTCCTAAACCAAATCGCGCAAATGTTTGGTCTGCGTCGACCTTGCTGCCTTGATATACCTCAAATTGATGAATGAATCCAGTGCTGCTTGCTCTATTTTATATCCTCTCTTGATAGGCTTTTGAGGATAGTACTGCTTTAATGATGACCTCCCTTTGAAGAGGATCATTGATTCATCGATGCTTTGCTCGTGAGTCTCATGGTTTGCTTTGCTGAACTGCATATTTAGCAGTTCTATTACTTCTCGAAGCAGGTACAGTTTGTCTTGGCAGTCCTTAAGGCGCTTGCTATTATTACTACAATGCAATAATCTGAGTATTTCCAGGAAACGATCGCGAGGCATTGCTGTAGCAACGAAGGCGACATTAAGATCAGGATCGCTCTGCCAGTAAGATCGAATCGATGGAAGCTGATGATAGCCCATGAAAAGGTTGATGGCGATGAACGTCAGGAGCTCTTCTTTTGTCAGCCTCAGGGTTTTCCCATGCTGCGTTGCATATAGGTTTGACTGAAAAACCACAAGGTTAAGGAATTCATCCCCAAGTATATGGACAAAGTAGTCTGAACAGGTCTCGCAATCTTGAAAAAAATCGACGTTAACTCCAGTTGGCTCCGAGAAGTCACTCACTTGTGTCTTGCATTTAGTTCTAGCCCACAGCAAGTTTGATAGCGGTTCGTCCGAATGGGATTCAGTATCACCAACATCACTGTCATTTGACGACGAAGTCTCCGCATCAGCATCGTCTAGAAGATCTCCTACAGGAGGATCAATACTAACTTCGTTGAGAAGACCCTGGTCCTGTAAAGCAGTGACTTCTGGGGGAACTGAATCAAGGATATCTTCAGCCATTTCGAAACCGCTGTCAGGAATACAGGAGCTTGATGTTCTTGCTATATATACGTCAGAGACGACAACATCAGATGTGTCGATTTCAGCGAATTCGTTGATACACAGTGGTTGTAGCTCTACGTAACTGTTGAGAAAGGAACGATTTTCGAGAGGGTCTTCCGCAAATAGCTCAGGACCCCTGTCTGCTTGGTCGTATTGCTCGTCAACGTCAGTGTCCCCTCCATTATCTTCAGATATATCCTCGCCAAGGTATGCCAAGATTTGTGAGTCAGTAAGGTTCCTTCGTTTCGTCATGGTAACCTGAAAGAAGAGATTTGATGTCCAGATTATTGTAACCAGGCCCAAGAAAGCCTCTAGGGTTAACAAGATTAACAAGATTAACATTAACAAGATTAGCAATAAAAAAGAAAACCATATTTAACCACTAGTAGCTAAACAGTACCTGCTGATGGGTCGTAAATGTCACGGATGAAAAAACGGCACTTGCTGACGTGACATGTATGTCACGGGTCAGAAATCAGCAGATGCTGACGTGACATATCTGTCACAGCTGTTTTTTGCTTTTTGTAGTCAACTGAGAAAACAAAACAATTTGAAATTTACATCAAAATGTTCTACAGACAATAAGAATTCTAATGAGCTATTATACAATCCCTTACCTCAAGTTACAAGCTCACCATAGGCGACTATTTCAGATTTGACTATTTCAGTTTTACTGGATGCTCTCCGGCAAGAATGAGTCTAGGATGGTCAACCACCATCGTGCGACCCACCATCTTGCAGCTCTTGAAACAGCAAATTTAATGATACCAAATTTGGCTAGATGTCTTTAGTAGAAAAAAAAAGAAAAATTCCTAAAGTTGCGTGACATAAAGGTCACGTCAGGTGGGAAAGGGTAATATCTTTGAATGACTTTTAATGAAATGCAGCGTTTTTTGAGTAATTTTTAGATTTCCCCACCCCTCCACGGTAAAAATTCTTTAATGTCTCTACCTTAGCTTTTAAGCTCTAGAGTATACTAGTCAATGACAATGCTTACCAGATTGACGTTACTTGACTTCCTCTCTGACATCGCTACATCTCCCTAAAGACATTTTTCAGGCATTTCGTATTAAATATTACATCTTCAAATCCCTTTGATTCGAGTTTTCGCATCCCAAGCCTATCCTGATGCCCCAAAAACACTCCACACCACCATGGCACTTCACAAATGTGACACCAGTCCCCCCCTGCCCCTGGATAAGCTGATTTTACTGATACATTTAAAGCATATTAAGAGATATCTTTGAAGGACTTTTAACATAATACAGCTTTTTTGAATAATTGTTAGATTTTCACCCTCCTCAATGGAAAAGTTCATCTAACGCCTTCCGCCTTATCTTTTAAGGTCTAGAGTATACTAGTCAATGATAATGCATACCAAAGCAACATTACTTGACTTCCCCTCTGACTTCCCTACATCTCCCCCTAGACATTTTTAGGCATTTCCTATTAAAAATTACACCTTTAAATCCCTGTAATTTGAGTTTTTCCAACCCAAGCCTATCATGATGCCCAACAAAAAACTCCACACCACCATGGCATTCCACCCATATGCCACCAGTCCCCCCGACCCCCTGAGCGCGCTAATATTACTGATACATTTAAAGCATATTAAGAGATATATTTTTGAAGGACTTTTAACGAAATACAGCGTTTTTGAGTAATTGCTAGATTTTCACCCTTCTCCATGGAAAAATTCATTTAATGCCTCCCGCCTTATCTTTAAGCTCTAGAGTATAGTAATCAATGACAATGCATACCAACTTGGTAAATTATAGATGGTATACATCACCCCTCTGACATGGCCCCATCTCCCCCAAGACACTTTTCCGACATTTCTTGCTAAAATTTTTTACTTCAACCCATTCATTCGAGTTTTCAAAAGCAATTCACGCCACAGTAGCACACTAAAACTACTCTCTAACATCTTTACGACACCCGCCATAATCACTTTGAGTGTCTTCTAACGTTTGAAACACACACACACACACAAAACACACACACACAAACACACAAACACACACACAAACACACACACACAAAAAACACGCAAACAAAAAAACACGCACAGGTGTAATTTTTAATAGGAAATGCCTGAAAATTGTCTTGGGGAGATGTAGCAATGTCAGAGGGGAAGTCAAGTAATGTCACTCTGGTATGCATTTTCATTGACTAGTGTTCTCTAGAGCTTAAAAGATAAGACGGGAGGGGTTAAAAGAATTTTCCCATGGAGGAGGGTGAAAATCTAACAATTACTCAAAAACGCTCTGTTTCGTTAAGAGTCCTTCAAAGATATCTCTTAATATGCTTTAAAAGTATCAGTAATATCAGCTCGCCCAGGGGCGGGGGGGGGACTAGTGCCAAATGGATTATGGAGGGGGGGGGTGATGCCATGGCGATGTGGAGTGTTTCGTGGGGCATCATGATAGGCTTGAGTTGCAAAACTCGAATCACAGGGATTTAAAGGTGTAATTTTTAATGAGAAATGCCTGAGTAATGTCTTGGGGGACATGTAGTGATGTCAGGGGGTGATGTATACCATCCATAATTTACCTAGGTGGCATGCATTGTCATTGAATAGCATACTCTAGAGCTTAAAGACAATGCGGGAGGCGTTAAATGAATTTTTCATGGAGGAGGATGAAAATCTAACAATTACTCAAAAACGCGGTATTTCGTTAAAAGTTCTTCAAAGGTATCTCTTAATATGCTTTAAATGTATCAGTAATATCAGCTCGCCCAGAGGCGGGGGACTGGTGCCACATGGGTGAAATGCCATGGTGATGTGGAGTGTTTTGAAGGTTATTATGCTAAGTTTGGTTTGCAAAAACTTGAATCACCCGATTGACGCATAATTTTTAACATGAAATGTCTAGAAGAATCATCTTAGAGGTGACGATGTGTTGTCAGGGTGGGGGGAGGGGCACTCAAGTAATGTCATTGTGGGGTGAACTACAGCTTAAAAGTTAGGATGGAGGCATTAAGGAATTTTTTCCATGAAGGAGGTGAAAATCTAACGAGTACTCAAAGAAATGGATATTTTCCTTAAAGGCTCTTAACATGTCTTAAATTTGCATCTAGTACCAGCCTCACCCCTCCTGTATTGCAAGGTAGAGGGGGGGGGGGAGCGTAGTGACGCGATAGTGTGAAATCTTATAACTCACGCAAATAAACGATACATTTTCGTTTCATCATTATAAATATCTTGCCAGCAATTGTCTCTGAAAAACCAATATTCCCCACTTCGTGTCAAATATTGCAGGTGCGTGGAAAAACAATGTCGCTTGCTAGGGAAAACCTGTGACGTCAAGAAGGCTGTGTTATTTACTGAAAGTTTTTCTTGGAACGAAATATTGGAAAGGGTTCCATGGACGAGTGGATTAAGCCACAGTTCGAATGGAAGGAAATTGACCTTTCGAGTCCTGGCGGGGTCAAAAACTATAGAAAAAAAGAAACAACTAAAGAAAGAAAAAATTTGTTGAGCATTTTGGGCGAACACTAAAATGCCATTAAGTTAAAAGGAGGAAAAAATGTGTTGAGGGTTCCGGACGAAAAATGTCAAAAAATGTATTATCTGCTAGCGATGGTTGCACAATCATTATGTGTTCTTACGTAAAGTGTGTGCCGCCATTGTGTTACAGAAAGAAAAAAAACGTTGTACGTTTCGGGCGAAAAATAAAATGGCAAAAAAAAGTATTACGTGACAGTTTTGCACAATCATTACATAAGGTGTTAGCTGTCGTTAAGTTACAAGCGGGGATTTCCCATGGATTCCTGACGCAGGTTTACATAAAATTGCGTCAAGCATATTAGACCTAAGCGTTTGAAACGGGCTAAGTCGTTTGACGTCATTGGAGTCCAGAGGAGTGTGTCATGACCTGCATTGCGTAGGTGTGATGGCTTAAGGGGTTGGTAGATCCACTTCTCTAACACTTTAAGTCGTGAGGGTGTTTGGTGTGACGTCAGAGGGCATGACTTCAAAATCCAATGCTATCTTTCCAATTGCTGCCGTGATGTCAGAGGGCTGTCACAGAAAAACAAAGGGATGTGTCGCGTGACCTAACATGCGTTTGAAACGGGGCTGTGTCGTGTGACTTCATTTAAGTCCAGAGGGATGTGTCTTGGGAGTCTTGTGTAGGTCTGACAGCTTGAGGGGTTGGTAGCTCTACTTATATGACCCTTTAGAATCCCATGTTAATTCCCTATTATTAGTACCTGTGTATTATCCCGACCACACTCCAATTAATCATATGCATACACCTGGAAGTCCGGGAAGCCTGCCAGGGGTGGGAATCTTGCCAGGGCTGTCATGGGAATTTTGCCAGGGGTGGGAATCTTGCCAGCCGACCGGTAGAAACAGGGCATATTGTAAAGACAGGACATGTTTTGACGTCAGAGGGCATGTTGTAGAAATCCTATGGGAAAAGGGAGGGCATGTTGTAGAATAGATTGACCCCCCACTACTGCCTTTATCCTTTATTAATATCAAAGCCCCAGATCTCCAGCAGAGAAGACTATTTATTTAGTTACCATAAATGATTTTATGTGTTTTATTACTTTTTACAAGAAAGTAGTGATACCCTCTACCCTGTAATAAAATCCTCACTAGCCTGCTCTGTTTTAGGCAAGCTTTAACTTTTTCAAAAGTAAAATAAATTCCGGGAAGAGTAAAAATCTTCAACTCACAACCGAATAAAGTTCCAATTAATACAGAACAAGCCATTTAATTTTTTTTTCTTAATAATGTCCCATGTCCAAATAGCAATGACTAATGACGTGTTTTATTCAGACTAGATACAAGTTTTTAAACAAGATGAAAAGATGTTCTTATAGTCTTAAATTTCAGAGCTCAGAGGAGAAAATGATGATGTATGTCAAATTCCTTTGTCTGGCTTTCGATGGATTAATGGACAGAAATAAACTTATTATGGAAGAAAAGAATATGCTGATACTGCTGGATGGAGCACAAAGATTACAGTTTCGTTATATAACAAAGAAAAATTGGATCCAAATGATGAATATAATTTATTTCCAATAAAGTATTTCACGCTAAAATTTACGCTTAGCGGGATAACTCAGAATTTTCCCGCCAGTCACCATCAAAATACCCTAATTTGGCAGGAACTGCGCCAAAATGGCAACAGTGATCTAAATAAGCTAGTCTCGTGGCAGATATGTTGGTGTGGCATATCTGACACTGAAGAAATAAAGATGAACCACTTAAAAGCTCTAACTTAAAGGAGACAACACTTAGCAAGTCCCAATTTAATCAGAGCTCTCCATAATTGTTAGTTTTTTTTGTTAGGATTTTCTCTTCAACTCATTAGGGTTTCATTCAACCAAATAAAAGTCACCAACTTTTCACTAAGAAAATCACCAAAAATCACCAGCATTTTACCAAAATCACCAAAAAAACGTTAGTCAATAATGATAGTAGTAGCCGCATAAAAAGTTCTGCAACATGCCCTCCCCAATTTCTACAACATACCTTTCCTTTTCCCATAGAATTTCTGAAACATGCCCTCTGACGTCACATCCTCACACCTGTACAATGCGGTCAGCTGTTCCTAGCCCCTCACACCTGTTTCTAGTTGGTGTCATTCCCGCCCTTGGCAAGAGTCCAGACATATTTACTTGGAATGTCTTCGGTATAATAGAAAATTAACAAGTGAAGCTCCTAACCCCTGTTTCAAGCCCCTTTGTTTTTCTATGAAACACCCCTCTACACTCCAATGACGTCATATGACTTACCCCGTTTCAGACGGACAGATAAGTACTTTGCGACAGGAACCCATGAGGGAATCCCTGCTTGTAACGTAATGACAGCTCGTACTTTACGTAATTATTGTGCCACACTGTCATGTGGTACTTTTTTCGCCCAAAACCCCCAAATCGTTTTTTTTTCATTAACCTAATTGAGGCACACACTTTATGTAAGGTCAGTGCATCTTACGCATGGACGGCGCAACCATCACTGCCAGATAAAACCATTTTGACATTTTTCGCCCACAAGCCTCAAGACATTTTCTTTTTTCGGCGTTGAATTTTTTCGCTCGAAACTCATTTCCAATAATTTGTATCAGGAACCAGATTCTAAAAATAACCTATTGCGTGTATGTGTGTGTATGCGTGTGTATGCGTGTGTATGTGTGTGTTTGTGTGTGTATGTGTGTATGTCCGTGTATGTGTGTATGTGTGTTTATGTGTGTATATGTGTGTATGTGTATGTATGTGTGTGTGTATATATGTGTATTTGTGTTTCTATGTGTGTAAGTGTGTATATGTGTGTTTATGTTTGTGTATGTGTCTGTATGTGTGTTACTGTGTGTATATTTGTGTGTATGTGCGTGTATGCGTGTGTTTGTGTATGTGTGTATGTGCGTTTATGTGTGTATGTATGTGTTTGTATGTGTGTGTATGTGTGTTATGTGTGTGTGTGTGTGTGTGTGTTTGTGTGTGTATGTGTGTGTATGTCCGTGTAAGTGTGTGTATGTGTGTTTATGTGTGTGTATGTGTGTATGTGTATGTATGTGTGTATGTATGTGTATTTGTGTTTATAATTGTGTATGTGTGTATATGTGTATGTTTGTTTGTGTATGTGTCTGTATGTGTGTTACTGTGTGTATATATGTGTGTGTGTGCGTGTATGTGTGCGTATGTGTGTGTATGTGTGTCTATGTGTGTCTATGTGTTTCTATGTGTGTCTATGTGTGTGTATGTGTGTGTATGTGTGTGTATGTGTATGTATGTGCGTGTATGTGTGTGTATGTGCGTGTATGTGTGTGTGTGTATGTGTGTGTATGTGTGTGTATTTATGTGTATGTTTGTGTATGTGTGTGTGTATGTGTGGATGTGTGTGTATATGTGTATGTGTGTATGTGTGTCTATGTGTGTCTTTGTGTGTCTATGTGTGTGTATGTTTGTGTATGTGTGTATGTGTGTGTATGTGGATGTATGTGTGTTTATGTGTGTGTATGTGTGTGTATATGTTTGTATTTGTGTGTATGTGTGTGTATTTGTGTGTTTGTGTGTCTGTTTGTGTTTGTGTGTGTTTTTGTGTTTTTGTGTGTATGTGTGTGTATGTGTTTGTGTATGTGTGTGTGTGTGTGTGTATTTGTGTGTATGTGTTTGTGTGTGTGTATTTGTGTGTCTGTGTGTGTATGTGTGTATGTTTGTGTATGTTTGTGTATGTGTGTGTATGTGTGTGTATGTGTGTGATATGTACCGACCAAAATGGTATACTATACGGAGCTTACAGCCTGAGGGAGTAAATCATGCTGTTGTTCATGCAAGATTTATGCAAATGAGTTACCTTTTGCTACCTGCATTTATGTAGGTCAATGATCCAAATTACGGTGTTCGCCCAGTATAGCACAGCATTCAAAGCGTCCGAAGGGTCTTAACTCAGGACACGAATATCATGATAAATCTAAATGACATAAAAGATACATACTTTTTTTGGAGGGATGTCTTGACAATAATTATTTTAATTTCCGAAGAGAGTGAAATCTGAGGGGGTGTAGACTGCCAGCCAATACCTTTTGAAAGGATTATATAGTATTGGGAATATGCATAAAGTCGAAATTAATAAAACCGTATACATTTTAGGCAATGATACGACAGCCATTGGACATGCATATCCCAACCATCAAGGATCCCAACCATCAAGGACCCAAACCACCAATGACCCCAGCCTCCAAGGGCCCTAATACCCCTCGTTCCCAGCTTTCTGCCTCCTCCCGTAAATTTTTTTAAATAAATTTTTTTGAAGTATATTTTTTTGACTTTTATTTTATTTTGATATTTATCAACATATAATTTTTTTCACCTTTTTCTATATGTCTTAAAATGACATTAAATATGCTTAAAACAAAACAAAATCACATTTGATATTTTCAAAATACAACATGAGGGTGATATAGATATGGTAGTCGTGATTTTTACTATTAGAAAAATAATGTTTTGTAGTAGCACTTTTCTTTTTTTGAACTGAATTTGTTTTTTTACTTGAAAATTATTCAATCTTTGTTTATTTATTTTTTTAAATTTATTTATTCGGCTGGACTAATAGTACTCTATGGCTGCTCATCGACACTACGTGGCTGTACCAGTGGTTATCTATGGTTGGTTATTGACATTACCTAGTTTATTGTGTGTATTAAATCAGTATTTTTTGTACGTTGGAAGGATAAGCACTTGTATCATATTTTTAAAAAAGTGAAGATGAATTATTCGATAAAAGTGTGTACACAAGCTAAAGTCTTCGTTGTGTTGAAAGCTGACAAAGACAAATATTTGAACTATAAAACAAGTACTAGTGGTAACACCATTGGAAACGTATGCCTGCGTTGTCATGACGGTGAGATTTTAAATTTCTTTGAAGTACCGAAGAGATTCAACATTATTGACGGTGGATATGCTAGAGTATCATTTCCAAAGATGATAGTGCTCAAAGAGAATGAAAACATAAAAATAATTGTCGATGATGGGGGACAGCTTCTTGCTACTTTTAGTGATAAAACGCTACCTGTTGGTAGATCCTATCACAACCGCTCTGGTATTATCATTCTAAAGAACACAAGAAGAAGATAGGCACACTCCTGCACTAATTTCATTAACCATATCTTGTCTACATGTCAGAACTGTTACCTGTGTCAAAATAGACAGTGAAATCACGGGCAAAATAAAAATTGGTAGACAATATCATAATGAATATAAAGATGAATTGATGGAAAACAAAGCGCAAGTGAACATTATTACTATCTATCATATACCAATAGATAAAGAAAGAAAAACGAGCAAAAATGGCGTTTTTATAGGCCAAATGAAAATACTGAAAAAACAAAGCGAATATTTCGAGATGACAAACGTCTCTCTTCTTCAGTGCGAAAAGTAGCGATGTATCCAAGGATAATGCAGATGAGAAAAAAAACAACAACAAAAAAAAAAAATGCAAAATCAATATGAAAAGAACCAAAAAACCAAATAAAAAAACAAAAACTTAAAAGATGTATAAAATTCAATAAAACCCAAAAATTAAAGAATTAAAACCAAATACCTAACAACCATAAAAGCGAGTTATTCGCCAATATCCGCGATTTGCATAAAATCCAAAAAAAATATGTGCAGTTCATATTTTTTTGGATTTTGTGCAAATCGCGGATATTGGCGAATAACTCGCTTTTATGGTTGTTAGGTATTTGGTTTTAATTCATATAATTTTTAGCTTTTATTGACTTTTATTCATCTTTTAATTTTTTGATTTTTTCATTGTTTTTTTGGTTTTTTTCACATTGACTTTCTGTGTTTGTTTTTTGTTGTTGTTTTTTTCTCTTTGGCACTTTCCTTGGATACATCGTTTCGTTTCGCACTGAAGAAGAGAGGCGTTTGTCCTCTTGAAATATTCGCTTTGTTTTTTCAGTATTTTCATTTGGCCAATAAAAACCCCATTTTTGCTCGTTTTTCTTTCTTTATGTGATGTCAGGCCCATGTGGTTTAAGAAATTATACCAATAGATATAGTCAATGTACCCAATAATACCATAGATGAAACGCATATTGAACCTGTAGGTGAAAACTCAGTAAAAATAGTCTGGAAATTCCAAGAGAATCTAAACGTCTCAGAGAAATATATGATATTTGACGGTAAACTTGCTGCTATTAGAGAAAACTTGTTACTATTAAGAGGTGAACCAAAACGTAACGCTATAAAAATATTCCATGTCATGCATCCAAGTGAAAATATTACAAAATGACCTTTAAAGAATGGAAAAGATTTAATTGTGACGTAGTAAGCGATAAAACAGCGGTATAAAAATATCTAAAGTCTTGAAGATCATCTAAAAAATCCCAAAATGAACACGGAACATCCGCAGGATTCAAGAGTGACAAGGTAAACCACTCAACAACACTACAAAAAAGTATTAAGTCTTACATTTCAATGAAAAAAGAATTCCAAAATGAACTTTGACACATCAGCAGAATGTAAATGTGACATGAATAGAATGTAAAAATGACAAGGTAAACCACGATACAACACTAAAAACATTCCAAGTCTTACATTTCAATGACAAAAATTCCAAAATGAACTTTAAAAAATCAACAGAATGTAACATTGAAAAAAGAAAATAGGAAAAAAGAAAAAGAAAATAGAAATTCATCCTAAAAGAAAATAAAATTACTAGTTATTACACAGCTGAAGAACATGAAAAAAAACCATTAAAACAAGAGAACATTTATTGTCTATTTTATTGTTTGGAGTTACTCCACTTTTCCTTATTTGTCTTCGCTTTTCTAATGTATTTTTTTTATTTTTATCTTAATTTAGCTGAAAAATCAGGTAAAAGTAGCAAATTCGGGGAAAATTCCTTCACCATCATGTATCAAGAAGTTGGTCATACAGAAAATTCAATCGACAACACAGTTTAATAATGTTCTCTGTTTCTTTTTATTTAACTTCATTTGCTTTATTGATGACTTTCAGAATTTTTGTTTATTAATAACATCTAAAAGTGAATGATGAAGATAATGTAAGCAACCTTAAGTTTAGATATTTCTAAGTTATAACGTCATTGAGTGGAGGAGTTACCGTGGCCACTCTTTGCAGTTAAATCTGTAAGAGTATATAATAAAAAAATTAAAGATGCACCGCGGGAAAAGTAAAAAACTAAACTGACAGTAGTACCATCATTCGACTTTTTTATTATAATTGAGTTGGGAGGGGGCACTGAAATTATCTCTCCCCGGGTACCACCAATCGTAAAAATGATTCTGCTTGAAACAACGTGGAAGGCTTATACACTTCTCCAGAAGCTATTCGAAAATGTCGCTCCTTACTTTCAGTTAAAAAAACTTGTGTTTCCTTATTTAATTTCATAAAGACGATACGTTTGTCAACATATGCAGAACCGTGTATATTGCAATTGTATCTGTCTGGTTTGTATGCTAAGTAACAGAAGAGACGAGAATTAACGAACAAGAGAGTAGTGAAGAATTATGGTATACAAAGTAATATTTGGCAGGGATAGTCACTAGTGATAAATCACTAGGGGTGGCACCGAGATTGGTTGATTTTTGGGGATTCGGGGAACCCAATTTTTTTTTGGGGGGGAGGGGGGTGACACATAGATTTTTGGGGAAATCCCCGAAAATTCGGGGATACTGCAAGCCCTGCTTGATTTCTAATCAGGAAAATCCAAACACTTAACCACACGAGAAAAGAAGAGCTCCAACTTTGCGGTTGACGCAATAAAGAATTACCGCAAAATTAATTCAAAGTCAACCAAACGACACCGCCCGAAAATTCGGGGATACTGCAAGCCCTGCTTGATTTCTAATCATGAAAATCCAAACACTTAACCACACGAGAAAAGAAGAGCTCCAACTTTGCGGTTGACGCAATAAAGAATTACCGCAAAATTAATTCAAAGTCAACCAAACGACACCGCCTCTGCCGGTGGCGACGCGCGTTCGACACGCCGTTGGTGGTGCGACACTTTGGCGACAGTTAACCGGACCTCTCATTGGCGGTGTTCGGTCGATGTGCTGGCGTAGTGCCGGGGTCTAGCCGTAACTATAGTATTGCCGACAGCGGTACAAATATACCATTTTGGTGCATTTCACCTTTGCTGGTACAATTACTCAAAATATGGTGCAATTCATTATTTTTGTACTAATTTAAGGAAAACTAACTGACTGGGTGAGCAGCGAGAGATTTTTATTATGTTTTGTGTTATTTATTACCTCTTTTCGATCAAGTAACTATCATATACCAATTCCAGGCACGCAATGTAGTATTTATCTGCCGCATAACATATCAGCTTCATGGTATGCACTAAGCTGAACACGCGGAAAAAAAACCGAAATTGAAAATGATAGCTATTATAAAAATTGATTATAAAAATATTAAGCTATTATAATCAAAAGCTATTATAAAAATATAAAATTTGACCCAAAGATAGTTATGTCTCCCGACTACTCAAACTGTCCCGCTACTGTCAAGTCTCCGAATTTGGCAAAGGAGACAGACGTAGAAAAAATTGCCAAAGAATGGAATTTCCCCCAAAATAGCTATGTTTTCCGACCACTCAAACTTTAGCGTTGTCCCACTACTTGCCCAGTTTCCAAATATGGCAAAGGAGAATGGTGTGGGAAACACTGCCAAAGAATGGAAAAAGCTACCTTTTTGCGCTGATCTGAAGAAATATGCAGATTCTTACCCATTTTATTTCTGGTTTAAAGCACTATAACGATGTGATAGTCCTTAAGTCAAAAGTTTCTCATTCTTGGTTGAATTCACGATAAAAATGATTGTCCTATCATATTTTTCTGTTTGTGCCAAGAGGGCATCTTTAAATGTCAATTTAAACAAAACAAAATTGAGAAATAAACTCGGCTTTACTACACTCAACAATCTTCAGGGTGTTAAACGAATTGTTACCAGGACTGGAAGCCCCCCATGAGTATGATGACACACCCCAACTGTCAAAATACTGGAAGAGGGTACATAAAATCTGTTCCTGTGTATCTGTTAATGAAAATAAAATCTGTTTTATGTGTATTTTTTGTTGTGTAGTGCTGTTGTAACTTCAGATAACTCAAAGTTTCTTAAATGATACTAAATGGTTGTTGTACTTATATGTAAAATAAAATTAGAAATTTTTTTCAATTTGAAACATTGTGGTTGTGCAAAACTTTGATTTTAACAGCCGAAACCAGTTTTGAAAATAAAAGACGCCGCTAATAAGATTCTTAAGGTGATTAAATAAAAAAAAACAAGTTTTTTTTAGCTGAAAGTAAGGAGTGACATTCAAACTTAAAACGAACAGAAATTACTCCGTATATTAAAGGGGCTGTCCCCTCCTCAACGCCTCGCTCTTTACACTAAAGTTTTTTATTATTTAAAAAAAAATAGAGTTGAGAGAAAGTCAAACTTTAGCGCAAAGAGCAAGGCGTTGAGGAGGGGACAGCCCCTTTAGTATACGGAATACTATTTATTCGTTTTAAGTTTTAATGATGCTCCTTACTTTCAGTTAAAAAACTTGTTTTTTTATTTAATTTTTGAACGTTTTTGAATAAATGCAGGTTTTGATCTTGGCTCACAGTACATGAATAATTAAAACAAAATTTTAATATTAATTTATTTTTATTTGGTTAAATGGCTTTCTCGAAACTTGTTTCATATTATTTACGAGCGTTTTCATTAGTAATAAACATAAGTAACTTACGAATTAATTTACGTAAAGAACTTCTATTTTAATGGAGTTTTAATACGTGTATTAGAACGTTCTTTCTCCATTCAATATCTTGCTCTTTAATTGAAAGTTTAAAATTCCTTCAAATTATTGAAAAATTACCGCTTAATCACAACGACTGTGAATTAGAATAAATAGCTCTTATGAAAGTACTAAAAAATCTCTGGCTTAAAGAGTGAGGTACTGACTAGGGAGTGAACCCAATCATATATGTAATATTTTCTGTTCGTTTAAAGTTTTGATGTTGCTGCTGTTGCAGCTGAAAAACTTGTTTGTTATACTTAATTTCTGATCTTTTTTATATAATGCTGGGAAGTCCGGCGTCCCCTTCATAGCAATGTCCCTTCCCCAATGAAAACTTCCTTCATCGAAAGATCCTCCAACATAACCCCCGCCCCCCCCCCCACTACCAGGAAAAATATCTCCTGAAAACGTCTGTATTGTATACTTCCCAATAACCAATACTATATGTTAAAATTGGGTAAAGTTAATAACTTTCAGCCCTCCTCCCGGGAACTTCGGGGTATTAAGTCTTCCTAAAAGACATACTTATAATATTTTTGAACATGCTGAAAAAAATGGTTATCTCAAAATTTTGATCAGGTGACTTTGAGAAAAAAAATGAGCGTGGGAGGGGGCCTAGTTGCCCTCCATTTTTCTGGTCACTTAAAAAGGGCACTAGAACGTTTAATTTCCGTTCCAATGAGTCCTCCTACGATATTCTAGGACCACTGGGTCGATACGATCACCCCTGGGAAAAAAAACAAATAAACACGCATCCATGATCTTTCTTCTGGCAAAAAAATGCAAAATTCCACATTTTTGTAGATAGGAGCTTCAAACCTCTACAGTAGGGTTCTCTAATACGCTGAATATGATGGTATGATTTTCATTAAGGTTCTATAACTTTTAGAGGGTCTTTCCCCCTTTTTTCGAAAATCAGCCAAATTTTCTCAGGCGCGTAACTTCTGATGGGTAGGATTAAACTTGATGAAACTTATATATTTGAAATATGCATTAAAATCTGATTCTTTTAGTGTATCTATTTGTATCAAAATACCGTTTTCTAGAGTTTCGGTTACCATTGAGCCGGGTCCCAATAACCAATACTATATGTTAACATTGGGTAAAGCTCATAACTTTCAGCCCTCCCCCTGGGGGCTTCGAGGTATTAAGTCATCCTAAAAGACATAGTTATAATATTTTCGACCATGCTGAACAAAATGGCTATCTCAAAATTTTGATCGGATGACTTTGGGGAAAAAAATGAGCGTGGGAGGGGGCCTAGCTGCCCTCCATTTTTTGGGTCGATACGATCACCCCTGGGGAAAAGAAAAAAAAATAAACACGCATCCGTGATCTTTCTTCTGGCAAAAAATGGAAAATTCCACATTTTTGTAGATAGGAGCTTGAAACCTCTACAGTAGGGTTTTCTGATACGCTGAATATGATGGTGTGATTTTCATTAAGGTTCTATAACTTTTAGGGGGTCTTTCTCCCTTTTTTCGAAAATCAGCCAAATTTTCTCAGGCGCGTAACTTTTGATAGGTACGATTAAACTTATATATTTGAAATCAGAATTAAAATCTGATTCTTTTGATGTATCTATTGGTATACAAAATCCGTTTTTTAGAGTTTCTGTTACCATTGAGCCGGGTCGCTCCTTACTTACAGTTCGTTACCACGAACTGTTTGATTTAAAAGATAGTGAAAGTCAAAGCTCCTACTATTCTATTTGTGGGGTTACATCTAACTCCCCCTCGCAATTGGAGAGAAGGGTCTTTAAAGGTATTTCTGAGAGAAATATCGTTTTAACGTTAAAATTTTGATAACACGTTAATAGGGAGGGACTACAGGAGCAACTCCGTCCCCAAGATCCTCATAAAACAGAAAAGGGGATTCGTATTCAAATTCTTAACAGGGAAACGCCACTGTGGCAGTTACGTTGCATCAGTCTAATCGAGAGAGGTTGTTGTTTAGAACCAAAACTTAAGCAAAAATAAAGATTTTGAAGATCAGTGGAAATTTGGTTCACCATGGATAAAAAACAGTTTTAACCTTGTATTCTGTAAGAATACAAGGGCAAATTTTTTTAGCCCCATATTTGTATGAAAGTCGTTATTTAGGAGGAATTGCTAGCATTTCTCTCGTAGATATCCCTCTAAAATGTCCAAAAGCCTCTATAGGTTGTTTACTGATTTAGCCAACAGGACAATGTAATCAGCAAACATTAGAGCAAAAACCGCGTCAAATAAGTTTTTCAAGTAAAAGTAAAGAACTCCATTAAACCAAAAATGAGCAAAAGTAGAATCAAATAATCTACCAAGCATAACACTGCCACAAATCAGCATCATTAAATAAATGAAACGCAAAACGAACAGAAATTACAATTAATAACCAAGTCAAACTCAAAACGAGCAGAAAATAACATGATTAGGGGTCACAACCCCCTATGCCTTCTCAAGATCAGAACATAATTTGTACTTTACTGAAAAAAATACAAATGAATATGCACTATCATTTTAGTACACATATGCTCATATTTATTCTTTAAAATCTTAATAATTTTTCATTTATTAAAGTTATAAAAGTGAAGCCTATATTTATAAACTTTTTATTAATTAATTAAAAAATAAGTTTTTCAAGGAAAAGTAAAGAACTCCATTAAACTGAAAATGAGCAAAAATAGAATCAAATAATCTACCAAGCGTAACACTACCACAAATCAGCATCAATAAATGAAACCCAAAACGAACAGAAATTACAATTGATAACCGAGCGAAACTCAAAACGAGCAGAAAATAACATGATTAGGGGGTCACAACCCCTATGCTTTCTCAAGGCCAGAACATAATTTGCACTTTACTGAAAACATTCATTTTTTACTGAAAAAATGAATGTGTATTGTCAGTTTAATATACATATGCTCATATTTATCGTTTAAAATCTTAACAATGTTTCATTTATTAAAGTTATAAAAGTGAAAACATTTAAGTTTTTTTCCAGTAAAGTGCAAATTATGCTCTGGCCTAGGCAAATTGTGTTCTGGCTGGAGTTATTTACTTTTCTTTGAAAAAATTTATTTTGTGGGAAAAAGCTTTTTTGATTAATTTCTGTTCGTTTTATATTTTGACAGTCTTTTTCATGGAAAAAGAAAATAACAGTTTAAATCGCTTTTTCCTTAAGAATTTGTAGTTTGGCATGCTATTTGCATGCTGGAGTAAGTTCTTCAACAATTTTTAACAACATACACCCTATTGAAAATTTTTTACACAAATAGTGCTGTTTTTTCAATTTTCAACCAAATGAGCCACCTCTAAGGCTTATAAGCCACCCCTTCAATGAAAACTTTGAATGCCCCAGGGCCCTACTTACAACCCTTGCCCCTAGACTCTGGTGGTTTGTATCAATCCCAAAAGCCTCGATATATGATCTTTGAACTATTTTGAATAGAATGGTTATCTCAAAATTTCTATTGGATGCATTTTCGAAAAACACGACGTGTAAGGGGGGTTATTGCTACCCTCTAATCACTTTGACTCTTCAAAATTGCATTAAAACTTCTGATTTTACAATCCAATGAGTCAACCCGTTAACTACGCTGAACAAAATTTCTATCTCACAATTCTGATTGGATGTGTTGGGGGAAATGATGGGTAAGGGGGGGGGATAATTGCTCTCAAATCACTTTTGATTCTTAAAAAAAGCACTATAACTTCCAATTTCAAATCAAATGAACCCCAGCTGAAATGTATACAACCATCCCTTCCATAAGAAATTAAATTCCCAAGGGGCATAGCTTACAACCCTTGCCCCAAGGCTCTGGGGGGTTGTTTCAACCCCAAACATCTTTTTATAGGAGCTTTGGGCTATTTTCAATAAAATTACTATATTAAAATTTGAATTGGATGCATTTCGAGACATCACAACGTGTGAGTCTGTGCGGTGGGGGGGGGATGCTGACCTCCGGTCACTCTGAATCTTAAAAAGGGCACTAGAGCATCTTATTACCAATCCAATGAGCCCCCTCCGAATTTTATACTATCACCCTTTCTATAAAACGCCTATGTGCCCACAGTGCATAACTTACAACCCTTGCCCTGAGGGCTTTGGGGGAGTTGTCATCCCCGAAGACATAATTTCCGTACCTTTCAACTATGTTGTTCAAATTGGTTATCTCAAAATTTTAATTGGATGTGTTTGGGTAAATGGTAGGCTTGGGGGGTGTTAGTTGCCCTCCAATCACTTTCGACTATTAAAAGGGCACTAGCCTTTTCAATTTTTCATCGAATGAGCCCTTTTCGAAGTTTCTACGACAACTCCTTCGATACGAAGTACCCTGGTCTAAAACCAAAAAAAAAAAGAAAATACATTGGGCCAACATCGTTCTTTACATAGGCAGCGCTATTGCGCTGCCTATGATAAATCCCTTGTAATTTCATAAAACGCTCTCTTAAGATCTAGAAACGCAGATCTCCCACTCCCACTTCCTAAATCCTTCCTGTATTTCGCTTAATTTTCTTCCTTTTTCCAACCAGAGATCTAGTTTTCTACATGGGATCTTGCAAAATCACGAAAAACCCGAAGTGAATATTTATATAGCTCGCATGTGAGGACGCGTCACCTTTTTTTAAACGGGGTAATACAATTGAAGTTGACCATTGTGAACACAGTTTATATAATTATCCAGTATGATCTTTCCCTATCTCACCCATTATAAAAACCCGGACCAAGGTGGGAGTGCTCCAGAGAACGTTTTTGCAGATAGAAACATAGGCGGCATCAGATCTTTTCACGGGTAGACAAGTCAGACTGTGATCTAATCGGAAACAAGTGGAAACCCGCTATTACGAACAATGCACTTTGTTGGAAACAATCGGAAATAGACTAACCCGCTAATGCAGAAAGAAGTGGGAGGAGCTTTTTGTTCGCACCGAGAACAAAGACCAGAAATGATCTGCGATAAGCTTACTGGATAATTATATGAACTGTGATTGTGAAGGCCATTGAGTTATTTTAAAGACACCAGAAAATGTTACAGATGTTAAATGAACGGGTCCAGGGCCTACTCCAAGCCCTGAGATTAGTGTTATTACCATTTGTTCCAGGAACAGAATATCCCTTCTTGCTTTTCCATTCCTTCCGAATCTCCTCTTCTGAAATATCCATTACAAGCTAGAGATCATCTTGGCTAGTCGGTGCTCGAAGGGTCTCACACACCTCTAATTTGAGTTTATTTTTTATTGTCAAATCTTCACTCCCACCTAACCTTTCTTTTTCTTTATTTTCTAAATATTCTGGCCAACTTTCCGCAGGCGGTATTAACTGGGCTGGCTTCTGGTTGCCTAAGTTATCCTTGAGAAACTGCCAAAATTCCCCATTATTACAGGAATAAGAAGCTTTCCAAAGTTGATATGCTTTCTACTCTTCAAATGCTAGCTTTTTTCTTTTAATCAATCTTTTTGGTACCCTCTTCTCATTCCTTTAAAATCGCTATATAGCTTATTATTCTCTTTCTGGCAGCAAATTATCAGCTTTTCTGCTGTGAGTTCCGCTCATCTTTTCCTCTCTTCATCTTTTTGCTATTTTCTGACCTTTAATTTGCATAATTCTAGCAATTCTCTCGATGGAATATTCAATTTGTCCTTCCTTTGCTATTGTTGCCACCTGTCCCAATGCTTGCAGGAGCTCGTCAGAAAAATATATTCTTCGAATTTAATCTCTTTCTCCTGTTCTATGTTTAACACTTTATTTACCACCTCCTTCTGTATAACACGATCATTGATTTTTTTAAGCACCTTTACTTCTGACTTTTCCTGATTCAACCATAATCAAGCCCTAACGGGCATGTGATCAGACCAGACCATCGACCAAACCTTAAAATCCCTATAAAAGGGTAGAAGAGACGGTACCTGTCAATTAGCCGGAACCCACGCGATATATTGTATACGGAAGATGCTTAAGAAACTAGTCAAACGGGTATTTTTCAATAGAGAATTAGATTGCAAACCATGGTTTGTCGTTGCGTTTGCAATATTTAAACTATTGTTTTTTGGGGTTCAGGGAGAAAAAAGACGGCTGGGTTCGGTTAGGTTACGTATTTAATATATGCTATGCTTTTCCTCCCATCCCCCTAATGTGCAAACATATAGCCCAAATTTGTTTCAAAACCATTATATTTTCATCATCTTTTGTTTCATTTCATTAGCATTAGCCAAACTTGACGACAAGTACCAAAGAGACACATAAACTATAACATAATCAATAATGCTTAGGAGATCTACCTGAAAATCACAAAAAAATCCCCCAAAGACTCATCCTTTCCCAGCCTCCGATTCAAAATGATTAAATTCTGCTTACCACATAACTCCAGTATATGCCTACCCCATTTATTATTTTTTTTTTTTTACGAAAGTGGTCTTTACTTATCCCAAGTTGTATCTGAATAAAAAAAAATCGAAACCCGATTACGGTAATATCCGTCCTGTAGGGCAAACCCATTCAGAAGAGCCTATTGAGTAGAACCAGTGTAGGCGTTGAAGTCACCTAAAAATAAAAATAAATTGACATGAAAACGTTTCTTAAATTCACTAGTCTCCTCAAAAAGAAAACTTCAGGTATCCTCATCGGAGAATGAGTTACTTTTTGGGCTGTTACATCTCGTTATATATAACTTCATTTGATTGAGGACGTGACTTGGTACACATTGCTTTATTGTCATAATATCCTTTGTTGTCAAAGGGTTTTTCAGCTTATTGATTTATTTATTAGGTTGTCAAATACTGACAATATTTTCTAGTATTGTGGATGCAAGTAT